>NW_026251591.1:0-20456 GCF_025024165.1 Kickxella alabastrina
ACGAGGTTCTGCGATTCCTGGTTACGCTATAAGAAAATAATGGGGCTACAAATATTCTGCAAACCGACATCCTTCCCTCAGATAAAGTGTTTAGAAACTAATGGCAATAGACCACTATAGTTGACGATATTATCCAGTCGGCTGCTTCTTTTGAAGAGAAGAAGCAGAGGAAATGGATTCTTGCGCACACGCTTGGGCTTTGGCTTTGGCTTGACCATCGCTGTAGACTCGGGCTCAGCCGACCCCGATGGTACCTTTTTACACAAGAAACGAGGAGGACGCTTGCCTTTAAGCAGGGCATTAAAAAGGATGCGAAAGTCCAACACCGCAGCCATGTCACGATTCCACTTTCGTTTGCCTGATGGCACTTTTTCTTTATCCCCAACCCGCGTTCCGCCGGCCCTAAAGGTTTGCAGGCAGTCTTCCATTACGCACTGGAGCAAGTCGTGTAATAAAATTTGGCGAGGTTTTTCTACTGCTGGAATTGTATTAACGCCTGTTGCGGCTACCTGCTGCTGCTGCGCGGCCAACCAATTGGGCATCCTCTGTCTAATTTTGCGGGAAAGTTTTCCCTTAGACCAGCCCTTTTCCTCCCCTATCCACAGAATGATACCGGCAGACTGTGGGCGAATAGGCATCCACTGGTCGCGACTCTGATGTCCACTGTCAGCAATATATATGTCATCGGCGGCAGTTGTGGTTGCAACATAGATGGCAATGACTGCTACTGTGGCAGACAGTGGCTGAAATGGTTGAAGCTGCGATATAATTAGATGCTGCTACTACTGCCATTACGACATGGCTCCTGTGCTTAGGATTCTGCAGACGAGGATCATCAATTTTGTGAAGCTTCTCCATACTGCCCTCACATGCTGGGCAAAACGCTGAGGTGCAATACTCGTCGATCAAGTAAACAGTGGACCCCTGGCCTATTAGCATCTCCTGCAGCCCCTTGCCACGAATTGACTCACGATGACAGGTCATGCTTGGGATCCAGTTACCAAGAATAAGGACTGGATCTGGTCCAAATTTTGCACGCAAAGATTTTGCAAGTTCGACGTCGGCGCGCTTTCTGTTAACAAAGAAAAGATAGCGGAGCTTGCAGTGGAGGGGGTCATTTGAGCTGCTGCCGTCGTACTTTCGACTCTTGCCGAGGGTCTGCGCGTTGTGATAATATTCTCCCAAAATAAAATCACCTTTACGGCACTCAAGGAGGTACTCAACATATAGCTTGCAATCAAGTGTACTGGGGTCAGGGTGGTTGAGCGTGCGCTCAGAATTCTCAACAGACATATACCAATCATTTGTTTCCGTCTTGGCGAGCCTCGTGGGGTTAAGTTGGAATCTTTTTTTTTGCATTCTCGCGGATCTGAGGAAACACGCGTTCACGATGTTTATTGGCCTCAGAATTTTTGGTGTGGTAGAAACTATTTCTCTCACCCTTTTTGCAGTTGCTTTTATATCCCAGACAATAGAGCATATCCCGTCGACCTGTATCACAAGGAATTGATTTTCCAACAATATAATGAATGCCATTTTTGGTAAATTATCAATGTACTCGGGAGGAGATGCCTTCTTACTGTGGGGTACACCATTGGCAAATTTACCGACATTGCTGTTGTTGTTGTCAGCATCGTCAGAACCTTTCTAAGACTGTGAAGTACTCTTAACCTTGATCCTCTTTTTCTGTGTGTTTGCAGGTGAGTCAAGCCATACGATTATTGCAACACCATCGGTACGAATGATCCCTCCAAATTTCTGTGGTTATTCGACCTTTTGATAATCGAATGCAAACGGCCAACATGAGATATCACAAGGTGACCAAATTTCCTCTGGTGACTTGACTAAAAGCTTCCTCGTAGGCCGAATCTTGGAGACCTTGATATCCAGGCAAAGACCATCCTTGTGTAGTGCTCTGAGTCGGCTCATTGTGATGGACAGAATACGCCGTGCAGGAATAGTCTTGTCAATTATCGTAAACCCCGGGTACAATAGACATCCTCATCAGAAAAGGGAAATCGTCTGCACACCTTTGTTGAGATTTAAAACCCGGAAAATCTCAACAAAAGCCCCAATGTGGTTCACTGTATTGGCTACAGAGTCATACTGGAGCCCCTTGTCACTAAAACTGTAGTCCTCAGGGTAGGTGTAAAAAACCCTCTTAATTAGGCACGCCATTCTGTCGCGAAGCACAGTGTCTGAAATTTGTTTGGTGTTGATCTGCTTCCCGGCTTTGCTGGTCTTAGCAGACAACAGAGCCCATTTCATCTTGCCTGCTAGAATTCTGATTTCCTTGCTAATCAGATGTTGTATTTCCTTTTTGGTGTGGCCACCCTCCGTAAGTTCCTTGTATTGCCATTCAGTCATTTTCTTTACGTCAAGTGGTATGTCAACCATATTTTTGAACTGCCTGTTAAAGCGCTGAGATATGGGATTTATACGCCGCCAGAATTGTTGGTCCCTCATAATTAGCAACCCCATCTGCACCAATGAACTGCGGGCACTCAAACTTGGTCTCCTCGACGAACGTGTGCCTGTGCTTGTTAACGAGTTTGCTATTTGCATTGTTCAGGTTGTTACTGCATGGTTTGTTTTTATCTCCGAGGCAAAAGGCGATGAAACTATTGGTTGATGGCGATCAACTGATTAACCAGTCTTGGCTGTTTAGCCACACAAACAATAAGTCACACAATGACCAAGGCAATATGCTCCTTACTCTTTACCTTTCACAGTGCATAGCACTTATTTATTAAATATACTTTATATCATTATATTTTATCTACACGTTCATAGAATGTTCCTATATTCCAACACTTTGGAATGTCGAGGAATTATTTTCCAAATGCAGACGCACTCCACGGTTTGGCTGTCTGGAAGATATACCATGCGCACGCCGAGCTTTCAATGGACAATATCAACCTCACGTCTGATGCCATGTTTAGTCGCTGGAAAATATCCAGTAATGAGCCGCAACGTGCAAGACTTTCACTATTCAATCTCATATCTCAAGGCCGTTCGCACATTCAACGACCACTGAACAAACGGGTGCCGTGTCAATGGTTTCAGTTTGACCCGGGAAAAGAAGAGCTCATTGGAACGCTTAAGTTTTGCAACACTTTAGTCTAGGACAGCCGCCTCAATTACCACGCACAGCGTAATCCCTCAAACTCGGACATCAGCACCAACGTCCCCTCAACGGCTATAAACGCAGTGCCGCCGCCCAATAAAGGTGAATTATTGTGATCATCTTATTGTTTAATGTATTTTATTGTTTTTATAATAAGCTTCGCACTAAGTCACTGTGCTAAAAAATCTGTTTATTTTGAAGCAAACCCGAATGGCCCATCTTTTTGTTTGCACTGTCCTTTGGATTTTGTCACAATGCCTCCCGCGTGGTAATTTTGCATGGGCGTTTGCATTTTATAAAAAATTCCTTTTGCTGCTAAGAAAATGAATTCAAACCTGTTTTTTATTATCCTTCAAAATTAATAATATAAAGGATAATAAATATCATTATATAAAAAATCCTGCTTGTTTTGTGCAAACATTTCAAAATAATAGTGTCAAGTAGCCTCCAGATAAATTTGCCATGTATTGAATTGAAAACTGGGAATTCCAGTTCATTGGCTTTGTCTTTATTATTATTTATTTTACCTTCCAACATATTTTTGTACCCTCTTTTAACAAATCCCAACTACATATTTCCAGCGAGTACAATAGTCAGCGCGTCACAAACTCAATACCGGTTGGTCCTTATACTTTTGTTTATGCAGCTAGAAAGCTATACAGTACAATGTCATCTTTAAAAGGGGGCCCGGCAACGCTACATTCGAATAACCCTTACAAGGCTATTATGCAACATAAAAAAGACTTGGCCTCATATCCGTCAACAAACCCCTTTAGATCCGCTCCAGCAGCAGAAAGGGACCCAGCCCTCATTAATGAGTATAACCCATATAAAAAAGGGAATCTAGTCCCCATTAATGATTATAACTCATATGCAAAAAAAAGAGACGAATTCCTCAAAAATGCGGCAGTAAAACTTTCAGATTCGAACTCAAGCAAATTGGTGGGAAATAATGCAGAAACACAAACTTCAGAACCGGGCCCAAGCAAACAAGCGGGAAAAAGTTCCTCTAAAGAAAAATCAAAAGGGCGTATCGGCGGAAACAAACTAGAGTTTGCTCAATTAATAATCCAGTTGGTTTTTGGAGTTGCACCCGTGTTATTAATGACATGTATTTTTGCTGTATGGGAGAAAAACAATGTAAATATTGCCAATTCAAGCGGCAAAACTAAATACTATGCGCTGTACTGGCCTGTTCATCTTTTTACTCGCTGTGCGGTTGGTGCTTCGGCAGGTCTAAACTGGGCATGGATGGTATGGAATTTCTGTGCCGATTACAATGATAGGCGTCGCTGGTGGAGAAAACTCAATCGTATCTTTGGCGTCGTTGCCACTGGGCTGGCTGCGCTCAATGACAGACAGCTGGATGCAGTGTTTTTTGAAGACAAGTCTACTATACTTTATATCGGAAAGGGAACGAGGTTCTACAGAACCCTTATTATTGTGTGCATGTGCTTCTACTGCTTCGCACTTGTGTCGTATGCGTGTTTTTCGGCTGAAATTAAGCACAAGAGACGTTGAGTGCTGGTTGCTTATGGGATTTATTTTTACCTTTTTTATCACTAATTATGCTATATTAAAATATGTACTTTTATTATTATTTTAGCAAATTCGCCTACATTAAACACTACATGCTGCCCATTTTATTTTTACTATTATAAGCATTAAATTTAGCATAGCAATTTAAATATTTTATACCTTGCACTATATACTTTTACCCACTTCTACCTTTTTCCACTTCCATCTACTCCCATCTTCCGTCTACTCTCTTCTACTCCCTTTTACTTTGCATTCATATAAATGCGCATTATTTATTTGCTTGACCGTAACAATTTTTCAACTGTCTTTACACGCGTGTCAGCTTTTTATTTTTAGATGCAATGCGAAAAATGATTCTCTTTATAAAATAAAATTGTTTGTTTTGAGGTAAAAAGAAACACATTTGTCTTTATATTTATGCTTGGCACAATTAAATAAAGTCCTATAAAGCAAAATAAATTTTGTGAAAGAAAAACCATAAATGAATTTTTACTGTTTACAAGAAATTTATTTAAAAAACAAACCTACCTAGCGGCAAGGAAAGACTGTATTGTTATATTTTTATTTTCTCTACTTGACAGTTTAATAACGATATTTTTACATTTTACATATTATCTATTATATATTAATCCCCGCACTTGTATAAAGTTTGTCTACATAACAATTTTTTTCTCTGTAAACTAAGCACTCAAGCCAGAAATTATATTGCATAGTATTTAGCAATGAGTGACTCACCAACGCTCGAACAAGGCATATCAACCGAGACGCAAACAACGAAAAAAGAAAAGTCGCCCGGGTACTTTGGCCAGCACAAGTTTGAGATAATCCAACTGATTGTTCAGTTAGTTTTTGGGGTTGCTCCAGTATTAGCAATGACGGGCGTATTCGGCGTGTGGGAACAAAACACGGTCAATCTTGCCAATTCAAGCGGCAAAACTAAATACTATGCGCTGTACTGGCCTGTTCATATTTTCACTCGCTGCGCAATTGGCGGCTCGGCGGGTCTAAACTGGCTGTGGATGCTGCGTAACCATTATGCCCAATATCACGATAGACGTCGCTGGTGGAGAAAACTCAATCGTATCTTTGGCATGGTTGCCACTGGGCTAGCTGCGCTCAATGACAGACAGCTGGATGCAGTGTTTTTCGAAGACAAGTCTACTATAATTTATGCTGGAAAGGGAACGGGGTTCTACAGAAACCTTATTATTGTGTGCATGTGCTTCTACTGCTTCGCGCTTGTGTCGTATGCGTGTTTTTCGGCTGAAATCAATCGTGACAAGAAGAAAAAGAGTTAATTGTACCATTTTGTTTGTTTTTTTGGTTTTGCTTGATATAACTTATTCATACATTCTGAGGTTTACTTTGTAATTTAAACCATTATTTAATGTACATGTACATGTTACATGTGGGGAGCCTGAGGCTCGGTTCGAGTCAGCAACAATAGCAAAATAAAAAATGCGCGCGTCATCTCAGGCCAATCAGCCTCAAAGTTGATGTGATGCCATCTGAGAATGAGCGAGGGAAAATCTGACAATAAAAAAAGGGGGGACACAAATACACTGAAGAAAAGAATGAGGCTACAAAATCCTAAAAAGAAAAAGTCAAGAGTAAAATCCGCTACTAAATGCTTATGAGGGCTTCATGTGTGTGCTGCCATTTTCATACCTCTGGCGAAAGGCGTTAACGCACTTATCTTTGTGTTTACGCGCTTACCTTTTAACGCAATTTAATCTTGAAAATCACCCTGCGGGTTGGGGATTTGTCTCAGAATATAGTGCGCAGAAAAGAAACTAGTGCTGACGAGCACGTTTTTTGTATTTTGTATTTTGTATTCTTTACTATTTTTTTGTTTTCTTGAAATTCAACTCCTTTATTATTACAAATACAATCAATGTCCTTTGGTCATCACAACAGAGCGTTTGGAGGAATCGCCAGCCAATTTAAGCATGAGTTAACCGTTGAAGAGCAGTACGGCGAGCCCGAGAATTTCCTCGAAATAGAGGTGAAAAATCCACAAACACACCCAGCAGGGCGCAATCAGTACACAGATTACGAAATAGTGTGCCGCACGAACATTCCAGTATTCAAATTGAAAGCGTCCTCGGTTCGCAGACGGTACAGTGAGTTTGAGTGGTTCCGCGATAGGTTGGAGAGCGAGACAAATAAGGTGAATATTCCGCCGTTGCCTGGAAAGGTGTTCACTAATAGGTTTGCTGAGGAGGTCGTGGAGCAGAGAAGGGAGGGGCTCGAGCGGTTTCTGCAGATTGTCGCTGGGCATCCGTTGCTGCAGCAGGGGAGCCGCGTGCTGGTTGCGTTCATCCAAGACCCGGACTTTAACAAGGCCAACTACGACTTGTAACATGTAGCATGTAGCATGTAGCATGTAACGTGTAGCATGTAGCATGTAGCATGTAGCATGTAGCATGTAGCATGTAGCATGTAGCATGTAGCATGTAGCATGTAGCATGTAGCATGTAGCATGTAAAAAAACACCTCTCTTCTCATGGCTTGTTCAGCGTACACACATTAAAGTCCCAATAGCTATTTTCTCTCAATATACTGTTATCCCATCTAAAGCGCTAGCCTCTAGTGGAAGGGCGTGCTGGTGGCCAGCGTCGTCGGCCGCTCGTGGGCTGCTTGGAACAGCAGAACGAGGAAGCGGTCCCAGTCAAGCTCCTCAATGCCATCGGCCTGCGCGTGCAGGTGCACCTGGCTGAAGCGCAGATCATCGATAATGTCCCACGTCTGGTGCATTGACGCCGCCAAGCCGCCGACAATGCGGCGCCGCACGACGGCCTCCACCGAGGCGCCAGTCAGCGCAAAGCGCTCGCCGCCGCCGCCCAGCTGCACGACATCGTGGCGCCGGGCGTCCACCTGCGCGCCGTCGCCAAGCAGCCCCAGGCGTGCAGCCACCCGGCGCACCTCCTCAGCCTGCACGCCGTCGGCCGCAGCCTCCGTGTGCGCGAGCACCTGGAAGTCGTGCGGAGCACCCAGCAGGGCCACATTGGCGGCGCGCTCGTCGCTGTGGCGGCGCACGCGCATGTCGCCGAACCGCAGCTGCGCCGAGTCGGCCGGGATGCGCACAACCAGCGAGTCGTCGGCGTACACCGGCAGCGTGTACGCGCACTTGGCGCCGCCCGCGGCCAGGGCGATGCGCCGGAACGTCAGCTCGACGTAGCGGCTCAGCGGCGCATCCTTGCTGCCGTGCAGCCAGCGCAGCGCGGACACGTCGGGCGCAAAGCCGAACAGCGGCGCGCGCTCGCCCAGCTGGCGCAGCAGCTCGGACGCGTCGTGGAACCGGGCGCCCAGCGGCTCGCCCGCGTGGCCGCAGTCCGCGTCGACGAGCACGCGGCCGAGCCGCGCACGCACACGCCCGGCGCCGCCGCACCACGCGCGCAGCGCCTCGGGCAGCGCGCCGGCGGACAGCTGCAGCGCGGCCCCGCCGGGCTTGGCGAACAGCGCATGGTGGCTGAGCGCGGCCACGGGCGCAGCGAGCTCCGACACGCCCTGAACGTGCAGCGCGGCGTCGGGGACAAACGAGCGCGGGCGCGAGAACACCGCGGCGGCCGGCACCAGCGTGGCCACCGGGCCCGAGAGCGCGCGCGGGACGACGCCGAAGAACGCGTCGCGCGACTCGCCCAGCGCACTGACCAGCGCCTGCTGCGCGTCCAGCGCTGCGCGCCGCTCGCCGCCGACAAACAGCTCGCCGTCGCAGCTGCTGACAGTGACGTGCGCCATGGCATGGGCCAGCTTGCCGGCCACACGCGAGACGTGGCGCGCCGACAGCGGCCGCCTGGCCGTGTACCTGGCCACGTCGACCTCGACCGTGGTGTCGGCCGTCAGCCGCTCGCGCAGCGCCGACAGCGCGCCGCGCACCGCGTGCATCGGGCCAGCCGCGCGGACGGTCGCGCAATCGGGCGCAATGGCGATGGTCACCGCGTACTCGCGCTCCAGCTCGGCCACCGCGCCCGGCGCCAGCTGCCGCATCTGCTCCTGCGCGTCCTCGCCCAGCGGCAGCGTCAGCCCGTCGGCCACCGCCGTCGGCTCGCGCGGCTTCTCGAGCCGAGCCGCGAACTCCCTGGCCGAAATGCCCCATAGCTTGTCGATGATGCGCATGGCCAGCTCGGACTTTGTGCCGCCCCTGCGCTCGCCGTGGGCGCCCAGGTATGCGCCGAGCTGCTTGGCCGTGAATGCGCGCTTGATCTGCTCTGCGCGCTGCCGCCGCCCGACGGCCAGCAGCTCGGTGGTCTCCTCGCGCGAGGCCACGGCCAGCGACATGGCCGCTGTGGTGGCGTCGCCGAGCACGCGCGCCCGCTGCATCGGCAAGTCGCGCAGGAGGTCGTCGGTGGTGAACCGGAAGGCGTCGATGTCCGATTGCGTGTTGACGTCGAGCTCACCCGTGCTGATCTGCTGTGTCATTCGCCGCAGCGCCGCTGACGGCTCAGATATGCCCATGTACCGGATGCGCGGCCGCTCCTTGGTCTTCTCGGCGGCTGCTGGCGCCGGTGTTTCGCCTGCTGTGCTGTAAGCGCGCCTCTGTGTGGGCTGCTTGCGCTGCGTCGCCTGCAGCACCCGTGCTGTTCGCCGCGATAGTGTTGCCCGGAGCATTGCGTCTTTTCGGCCTTTTATTTAATGCTGCTTGTAGAAGCTTTTTTTTTACAAATGTACAAATTTACAAATTTTCTACAACGTTAAAGTATTAAAAGGGTAAAAGGAATGTTGGAGCAGAGAAAAAAATTATATAATATCGGTTTCGATCCAATCCTTGTTGCACGCTTGTATGTGGGGCAAACGGATGACAAAATCCAGGATCAGGATCCTGATTAAAGTAGGGATAATTAGATCATGCTTTCAATAGTATTTTTTGAAAAAATTTATAATTTTCTATTGATCGCCCATGCAACACTGTTTTTTATGTGGTCGTTTGTGGCTGTTTGCCCTTTCAGACCGTCTATCGCGCCATATCCCCGTTAATCTTTATTGGGATCTCCTGCCATTTGCTAATCGTAACGTCTTCTTAACTTGTCGAGTTGTTAGCATGAAAAAACCGAGGAAATGAAGCATGTGCGCGTAATGAATCGATGGGCAGATGGCGCAATTAGTGGTCTAACTTTTGTAATAGTCCTAATAATTACTCTCTTCTCTTCTTTTTTTACACTCGCATGTTTTAATATTTAGCGAGAACCATTTTTTTTGCACACAATTTTTTTTTTGCACACTGAATAATAGCATTCTCCCACGATATAAATACTACAACAATGGACGCCTAACAGCAGCTGCACTTACATTCTTCTGTCAACTCAACTCAACTCAACCCAACCCAATCCAATCCAACCCAACCCAACCCAGCCCAACCCAACTCAAATCAATCAATCAATCAATCTAAAATTTTCAATACAGTAACAGCTCTTGCTTCTGCTGCTGCTAGTGCTGCTCCAGTAACCAGCCTATTTTAATACTTAATTTTTAATTTATACTCTATCCCACAAAACAACAATGTCGTCTAAACAGGGGTTGTCCGCCCCGAGCGAGGACTCTTCCAGCGTCAATACCGACTCCAAGCCCTCCATATCCTCACAGGCTGAAGACGCGGACCCCCACCAGCACTCCATTTCGCGCAATGGCAACTGGGTCGGCGCGGTCTTCAACATCATGTGCATCAGCATCGGCACCGGCACAATGAATCTGCCCTCCGTAGTCAAGCGCTGCGGCTGGTTCGGCATCGTTCTTTTTGTCCTTATGGCAGTCATCGGCTGGTACGTTGGCGTCCTCTTTCGCCGCTGCATGTACGCCAGGCCCAGCCGTGGTCGTATTTCCAGTTTCGCCCTGGTGGCCAAGGAAGCATATGGAAAGCCTGGCTTTTGGTTTGCCACCATTATCACCTATTGGTACTGCTGCGGAACCGTTGTTTCATGGATCATCGTTTGCGGCACGCAGATCACAAAGCTCCTGGGGTACGCCGGAGTGTCGCTGGACAAGAAAATCAGCATGACAATTATTGCCCTCGTCATGTGGGTTCCCTTCACCTTGCTCAAGTCACTGAAGGAGATCACGGTTTCGTCCGTGTTTGGCGTTCTCACAGCCATGTTCACGGTCATTGTGCTGGCCGTCACTGCGCTCAAGCACCCGTATACGGAGTCGTACCATTTGCCTAGCTTTGACTCTGCACCCAAGCACACGTTCATCATTGGTGCCGGCATACCCTCCGCATTGGCCTCGATTTCATTCATGTACGCTGGCGCTGTTTCTTTCCCACATATCGAGGGTAATATGAAAAAACCCAAGCAGTTTGGGTGGATGATGTTCTTGGCCAATGCCCTCGTGTGTGGCGCCTACTTGCTCTCGGCAGTACCCGGATACCTTGCCTACGGAGACCAAACCTTGTCCCCTATCCTCAACAACCTGCCCAACCTACCGGTGGTCAACGCCGCCACGATTCTTATTATCCTGCATGTGGTGTGTGCTGCGCCCGTCATGCTGGTCGCCGCCAACCTTGAGCTTGAATTGGTCTTTGGTGTTATGCAGGAGAAAATGGGTAAGTTGAAGGAGTTTTTGTGGCGCCTGTTTATGCGCTCGCTGACTATTGGCATTTTGCTTGCCGTGTCCATTGCCATTCCCTATTTCGGCGAAGTCATTGATCTCGTGTCGGCCGTATCGACAACGGTGGTTTTCTTCTTGGTGCCTGTCTTCTGCTATGTCAAGCTATTTGGCTGGAACCGGATTCCCAGATACGAGCTCCTTTTATGCTTTATTCTGGCTGCTGTGGGCGCCGTCGCTTGCATTTGGGGCCTCATTGACGCCGTCAAGTCGCTGAAATCCGCGGTCCAAAACAACCACTGATATATATATAGATAGCAATGTAATTTTTTAAAAAAAAACATATATATAATTTATGATTTTAAGAAAATAGTCACTGCCGGCTTGGCCGAGTCCTTCCCAGATCCTGCCGAGCCATAGGCCAGCGCTTGGTTGCGCGGATGCCACTCCAGAGCTGTGGTCAGAGAATCAACCGGCAAGCTATGCATCAGTTCGCCCGAAAACACCTCATGGATGCGCACCGCCAAGTCATCCGACGCGCTGGCCAGGAACCGGCCATCCATACTAAAATCGACAAAAAGCAGCGGCGACTCGTGCGCCACCAAAGTTTTTGTGACAGAAAAGTCCTCCGTATTCCACAGCTCCACTAATGCATCCGCCCCACCAGTTGCCATGACACCGCGGTCATCCATAGTCACGCAATTGCACGACGCCGCATGGGCCGCCACCCTAGTGATATGGCGCATCCCCGGCCACTCATACACCTCGACGGTGCCCAGCTGCGTCGCCAGCATAACCATACTTTCATTGTGATCCCATTTGACCGAGTAAACCGCGTCCTCTACATCTGCGCTTACAAACACTGTTCTCTGCGCCATATCAAAAAACTCCACCTTATTGTCGTCCCGATTGATAGTCGCCAGAAATCTCCCAGTCGGACTCCAGCTTATATCCGAATTACCGCCGCTCGTCAAGAGCTTGTATGAAACCGCAGATTGGCGCTGGTCCCAGAGATATATGGTGCGGTCGTAAGATGCCGCTGCAAGGAGGGAGCTTTGGTGGGCAGAGGGGCACCAAGAGAGTCGCTCGATGGATGCACCGAGGGCTTTGAGCTCCTCTCCTTCTTTGTGCCCGCCCTTTTCCAGACGCCATGTCCGTGGTGGTCCCTTTGTGCCGGCTGCGGTGAGTAGACTGCCGTCGCTGCTCCAGCTTATGTCTAGCACTGCACCTTGCTCCCAGTGCATTTTGTTCTCTTTGTGACTGCTAAACATGTTTGATGATAATCCTGTCATTCTTTTTAATAGAAAAATAATTGTTACTGGAGACTAGTTGATGTTGTTTGAATGATGTGGGTGGGCGAGAGTGGCAGTACGCCTGAACAATATTTCGAAAACAATTATTTACCATCATCTTGACAAGAAAGCTGACACACATATGGGCTGCATCATATGTTGGCTCATTTTGTGAAATATATCCTAACCCTGCTAATATTAATAAAATATTTTTGAACATTTCATTGTTTTATTTTAATAGGTTAGCCACACGCTATTTAACGTAAAATCAACGATGGCTTGATTTATTCGCTCATCCATTTATGCATGACGTAGTAAGCTTTTTTTAATGGTGATTTCACAGAAAAAGGCTGTTTTTTGGACTACAGTGTTAATTTCCCTCTATCTTTTTCTCACTTTATTTTTATTTTCAAATATGCATTCTAATTTGTCGCAATTTCAAACACTTCATCGCGACATTATCAATTCAATTGTGGCGTACCTTATTGATCTTAGTGAAGCTCGCGATTTTGATAAGATCGATGAGGTTGGCGACAGCCACGAGATTATATTATCGGCAGGGATCATGCAGTGCTGCCACGCCTGGCGCATAGTAATTTTGGAGCGCCTCTGCCATGAAGTCACTTTGGAATATTTATCCGACGGCAAACCGGGAGGCTGGCATTTTAAATTTTGGCCCTACCCAATCTGCGCACCGAGCTTCCCGATCAACCATCTTGTGAAGAAGGTCGTCGTGGTTGTGTGCAATTGGCCATTCTTGAGCGACAGAAAAAGCTTGCGTATAATTAAGCCGCGCCAACCAAACCTCGTTTTCCTGAATGCGCATACGCTGACTGTCGTACTGACTGAATGCAGAAATGACAAATTCTCCGACACGTATATGAGCGAACGCGAGGCAAGCAAGTTTGCCAAGGATATTAGACAGATGGTTCCAGAGATAAGCAAAATAGCAATCAAGAGTCTCTATCCGCATTACAGGGCCGATCAACAGCAGTCTGGTGACCATCTCTTGGGTAGATTCTGCTTTGATTTGTGTCAAGGAGTGAGTCAAGTATCTGTTTACTCGCCCTTTCTAAAATGGTCAATCAATTTAAGACCAGAGTGGTGGATTGCTCTGGGTTGCTACAACCATATAGCAGTGATCAATCATTGCGCCGTCTTTGAACTTATTCGCCAGAACGCAGGCACATTGCAGTCGCTGGAGCTGCATTTGCGGAACCTCCAAGAGCGCAGAGATCTTTTGTTCGATTGCACTGGTCGCGCGATGGTGTATCCTGCGCTTGAGAAGCTTGTTATTTCGGATTTTATTGGCCCTGCCGATTCTCACCCGGCCGATCTCGATCGAGTGGTTCCGTTCCCGAATCTCAAAATCATCAAAACATTCTCCTTGACTCACAACGACAGCTACATGTTTAGAGGCAACCACGATACGCTCGAGTCCCTGTCTATGTCACTTAACACAGGTTCACTAAGGGTGTATGATCAATGGGGCACGTTGCTGCAGTTAAGTATCCGCGACTCCGACATTTTTCATTAACTGTTCCTATCATTGAGGGTCATAATGGTGAATCGCAAACCGTCGCATCGCGTTTTGCGATTAACATCCTTAAAGCCGCACAATCGTCTGTGCGCACATTGGTGCTTTTGCGTAAAGGATTTGACAAGCATTTACTGTGTGCGGATATCCAGTCGGCAGCATGGACTAGCGGCATCCAGTCACTCATCTTACCACACACGGGGTTTTCTTTTACGGACATACTGCACCTGCTCAAACACCTTCCCGCGCTGCAGGCACTTCATAGCCAAATTGAATTGTCGGCACATACCAGCAACAACAACAACAGCGATGATCAAGCAGGCGATTATTTCAACAGCCCAGTTGATGTCATTTACAATACACATTATCCGCTGGGGAATTGCTTTAGCAGCTGGAATATTTTGGGTGAGGGCGATGAGTACAATCTCAATGTTGAGCGGTTTGTTGCACTAGTGGCTATACTTTGCCCCAACTTTACGCACTCATTTGCATACAGTCGAATTGTTAGTAATTTTCGGGTCGTTCCAAGATGCCTGGTTGTGCCCGAAGGCTTTGAGCTGCACAAAGAGAGACTTAAACAGGTCAAGTTCCTTGATATCAATATCAAAAAATATTTATATTTTAAATAAATAAAAATGGTCAATTAAATTGCTTTATTGATAACTAAAAGAAATCGCTTTACCAAACGGGATAGCTATTTTTTGTGAGTAAACTATGCAAAAATGCATTTTCATGATTCGAATACCAGCGTTTTGATCCGAACTTGGCACTAGTTCTGAACATGTGCGACAAGATGGGACAATGACTATATGCTAGTATGGCACGACACGCAGATTAAGCACATTGCGGAAATTTGGTGGGCAATTATTTTTCCAAAATCAATTTTTCAATTGCCAAATCAAAGAATGTTGATTTTCCAATGTTACGCAAGCATAAAATATTTTCAGTAACATTATTAAATGCATATTTTTGATTTTTAATTTTGGAAATTCTCTAACTAATACTACTAATATTTTATTTTATACTTGTTTTTCAAAAATGAATTCCAACTTGTCGCAATTTCAAACGCTTCCCCTTGACATAGTCAATTTAATTGTCTTGTACCTTTTCCCCTCTGCCAATTCAAGAAATGAGTCGATTCTGGTCACAGGTTTTCATTATGAACTAGCTGCTGCTCTCATTCAGTGCTGCCACGCTTGGCGCACGGTCATTATGGAGCGTCTCTGCCGCGAAATCACCATGGAGTGCTTTTCTGACGGTACAGTGGGCGATATGTCCTTTAAACGCTGGCCTAAGTTAGCCTGTACTCCGACGCTTCGGATTACCCATCTTGTGAAAAGGGTTGTAGTTGTATGCACTGGGCCGAATGCAGATGGCCCTCGAGCAAAGCATCTGATCAACAGGTCTAGCCAGCCCAGTTTTTTTCCAAATGCCATTGGGTTAAAGGTTGTTTTGCCTGACTACAGGGATAGTCGTTCTGTCAGCGCAAATCTTATTGAACTTGGTGCGAGCGAGTTTGCCCAGGATATCAAGCGGATGGTTCCAGCGGTGCGTGGCGTTGCAATCCATAGCATTGATCCGCATTACGCAGATGGTTATGACATGCCCAACGACCATCTCTTGGGCAGGTTCAGCATCGATTTGTGCCAGTCAGTGAGCCAAGTGTCCATTAAATGGTCATGCGGTGTGCAACAATATGATGTGGGATCAGAGTGGGAGGATGGGCTCACAGACAGAAAGTACGAGGATTCACAACGCGACCACCGCGCTTTGTTCGAGCTCATTCGTCGGAACGCAGGCACGCTGCAGTCGCTCAAGGTGCGTTTGAAAGATGACCAAAAGATTAGCGATCTTTGCAGCGACGATTCTGGCTGTGCCATCGTTTATCCGCTCCTCGAAAAACTTATCATCTACAGTCATAGGGACTCATACTTCTCCTCCATGTCTGATGCTGATCAAACAGTTGCATTTCCGATGCTTAAATATATTGATGCCTGTGATTACTTTGATCATGCCGATCACGCATTTAAAGGAATCAGCAGCACGCTTGAGTACCTGTTTTTGGAGCTCAGCACCGATACCGTTAGAAGGCTTGAACAGAGCAGCGTCTTTACGACGAAAAAGCTTCCGAAACTGCGAAAACTAATACTGATCAACGTGGGCAATAATAATGTCATTGGAATACCAGCAGCCGACGCAATGCGATTTGCAATCAAGATCCTTGATACAGCACATTTTGTGCGCGAAATCTCAATCCCCAATTATTTTGATAAGAGCGTGTTTTATACCAGTATTCAGTCGACAACAGCGTGGACCAGCAGCATTCGGTTGGTTAGTATGTGGGATGGTGCGTCTTTTGAAAACATTGTGCTCTTACTCAAACATCTTCCTGCCTTGCGGAAACTTGATTGTTCTATCAACGGACAGGCCATTGGCACTGGCGGTTACGACGACTACTTTGACGAACCGGTTGATGTCATTTACCAAAACAATTATCCGGTCGGGAGGTGCTTTACCACCTGGTATATAAATAATAATGGTACAGGTTGCCTTAGTCATATTACGACAGCTATTGCACTGGTTGCCATTATATGCCCCACGTTTACACGCCCATTTATCGATGGCAGTATCTACTACCATCTAATTTAGACCAATTTGGAAAAATGCAAATGGTGATTTCGGCAAGTACGCTGACCGACTCCAAAACGTCAAATATTTGAATAGAAGGACATTATTAGTAAACTTTATAATAAAATGCTTTGGTTTAATTGCTTGGTTTACATTTTTAACATGGCTTGATTTTTCTTTAGATGTGTGAAATTTTAAAAATATTGCGGCTGTTGTGATTTGAGGGGAGAACTAATTTTCCAGTGTTAAAGATGTTGTGATTTAAGGGGAGCACTAGTCGCCTAGTGTTAAAATTATGTTATAGTTTTTATTATCAAGGGAATCAAAAGTAGAGCTAGGGCTGGCCTCATCCTATATATGTATCTCGTTGCCTTTGCTGTGTCCATTGCCAATTGTGTGCTCCATTGGCGAGAACTGGTTCTTCTGCAAGCAGACCGGTATCTTAACAAGTCAGTGTTGTAGTTTTTGTGTGTGCACTCACACATGTGGATTGAAAAATGGGGAGCATGACTGGGCATCATTATTATACCTCTAATCTACGCCTGCATGATCCAATTAATACCCTATCAATCGTCATGAAGATGGAAACTTTCACGATTCTCAACCTCGACATCCATTTCCATGTCTTTAGGCTGCGCAACACGACCATTTGCCGGAGAATATTAGTCGGACAGACGAGTTTATAAAATAGAAGAATTAATTAGTGTATTACAGTATTAGCACTTTTCAACAAAAGCCGTATTAAATCCAAGTATTTCTGCCTGCTCAATTAGTTGCGCGCTGCTAGAAACTGATGCAATAAAGTCACAGCCAAGTTCGTTGGCGTTGTAACTCGGAGGAAAATTGCAATCTTTCATATAGATATTCCTTAGCAACGCGCCAACAAATCAACACTCCACCTACCGACACACATGTACCAATAATAGCAACACTTTACTTTGATAATCCACTTTTGCTACGTTCAGTCAGGTCGGAGCTCAAGGTGTTTTTCTGGATTGTCGGTGGGTGTGCTGTCTGCTTGCTGTGAGTTCTGGCTTAATGTACCAGTGTCCATTTGTCTTGCGTAAAAGTCGCCGCCAACTGAAAGTGATTCAACTGAAAATTTTAACAACGGGTTATGTCATGGAATAGCCAGTATTGGAGGTTGGGATGGAAAAGTTGCACTTTGTATAAGAAGCTGTATCCCTCCCAATAACGCTGAACACAAATGCCGAATATTTCGGGGAAAATAATAAAGTCGCTGCACTGCTCGCTAAACTTGCACAGTATGTCTTGGCTACCAACCATGTGTGAGTGACTGTTGATTCGGGCTAAGAAAAATCATTTATGCTTATTTACAACGTATACAGAGCCCTAGGGTAGTGGGCACGTGCGAGAGCATCTTTTTGGGGCTTGATGATTAGGTTTGTCGTTGCATATAAAATCTTTTTGTTTTCTATGTTGCGACTGTGTCATTTTGTCGACAAATAAAAACTTAATTTATATATTATTACATCGACATGTAATGAACACGTTTGCATATTGTATGCCCAGGTTATTTGACAACATAGGACTAATAAAGCCCTAGACAGGTATTCTTATGCTTTTTTGGAGGAATTTTTTTTGCGTACGCTATTGTATAATTAATCTTTAATTTTCTTTTTTTTGTATATAGTGAATGCACACAAACTTGTGTATACATCTACAGATGGAATCTTGAGCATACACAATAATACATTGGCAATTGTCAATTGTTTTTGTTCATTTAATAGATACTATAAATACATGCACCATTTTTGCTTACCATTTTCCAAAATCGACAAGAATGTAATTGATTAGTATGATATTTTCTCTTTGCCTTCATTTGTCCAACAGTAAATGTCATACATTTACAAGCATATTCTACCTGCATCATCTAAAAAAAATAAACTTGTGATTTAAAAATTATTGATTGATAATAAAGTCAAGAATAAAATACAATTAGTAGTCCGGGTTTGCCTGCTTGAGAATCGCCTCAACACGCGAGCCGTAGTCCTGGTCAATACGCTTCAGGTGCGGCACAATCCTGCGCTGGAACACGAGCTGCGCCTTGGAAATATTTCCAGCAATGTTGTCAATAAGATCCTGCTGCTCGCTTGCGCTCAGCAGGTTGAACAGCACGCGCGGCTGCTCAAAGTCCGCATCTGTGAGCTCATAGCTGTGACGCCCAACAAGGCCCTCAAGCTCAGACTGAGAGTCAATCTCCCTGACAGCATTGTTTTCCTGCGGGCCGCCAAACGAGTTGGGCTCGTAGTTAGGCTGGCGACCACCGTTAGTGCCGAAAACCATAGGTCCATCGCGCTGGTGGTTGCGAATGGGCAACAAAGAACTGTTAATTGGGAGCTGCAGGTAGTTGGGGCCCAGGCGGTGGCGCTGGGTATCAGGGTAGCTGAACAGGCGGCCCTGCAGCATGCGATCTGGCGACGGCGCAATGCCCGGCACCATGTGCGAGGGCGAAAAGGCAACCTGCTCGACCTCAGCAAAGTAGTTTTCGGGATTGCGGTCCAATACAATGCGGCCGACCTCCTGCAGCGGGAAGTCCTTTTTGCTAATAACCTTGGTGACGTCAAAGATATTGTACTTGTAGTTCAGTGCTTCCTCTTCGGTCAGAACCTGGAGATAGACGGTCCAGGATGGATGATCACCGCGCTCAATAGCCTCAAACAGATCCTGGGTGGCATAGTCTGGGTTGGAGCCCTCGAGTTTGGCAGCCTCAGCAGCGCTAAAGTTCTTAATACCCTGGTCTGTGCGGAAATGCCACTTGACGTAGTGGAAGGAGCCATCCTCGTTGACCAGCTTGAGCGTATGGCTTGCGTACCCGTGCATATGGCGGTATCCGTCAGGAGTGCCGCGGTTAGTAAACAAAATCATGACCTGGTGCAGTGCCTCGGGAACATACGACCAGAAATCCCACTGCATATCGGGATTCTTCAAATGGGTTCTCGGATCGCGCTTCTGCGTGTGGATAAAGTCAGGGAACTTGATCGGGTCGCGGATGAAAAAGATCGGCGTGTTGTTTCCGACCATATCCCAGTTGCCCTCTTCGGTGTAGAACTTGACAGCAAAACCGCGCGGGTCACGAGCAGTGTCCGCCGAGCCTAGCTCACCACCGACAGTCGAGAAGCGGGTAAAGATGGGTGTGCGCTTGCCGACCTCGCTGAGGAACTTGGCGCACGTCAGGTGACTAATGTCATTTGTCACCTCAAAGTAGCCGTGCGCACCGGCTCCCTTGGCATGGACGACACGCTCGGGGATGCGCTCGCGGTCAAAGTGAGCCAGCTTGTCAATTAAATGGAAGTCTTGGAGCAGCACGGGGCCGTAGTAGCCGGCGGTTTGCGAGGTCTGGTTCTTCTGGACTGGGTTGCCTGTACCTGTGGTGAGGGTACCAAGACTTTGGTTGAATGGAACATCGGTGCTTCTCATTTTAATAAATGTTTGCAGTTGTGTTGAGCAAAAAAGTTATTTTAAAAAGTTTGAAATAAAGCTAAGCTAGTATAATTTATATGTAAATGTAGAGATGAGAGATTAGATTGTACTGAAGCTCAGACATTTATTTAGAAGAGAGATGAGAGATTGTATTTATACGGTTGTATTTATTCGCGTTGATATTTGCTATCACATGTGGTTAAAAATACCCAGGAAAATGTGTGTATACTATCAGGACTAGGGCATTTGTCTTTTTTGCGTCATTTTTAAACAATGCTGACATATTATCTCTTGTCTTGATATTTTTTTACCCATTGCATATTTTTTCACATTTTTCGCACATTTTTCA
>NW_026251592.1:0-20041 GCF_025024165.1 Kickxella alabastrina
AGAACATCCGATTTACTTTTCCAGACACGACAAGACCAATCCGATACGATGAGGCTAAAACATATTTACCCTATCTCACGGCTGTTATTCTTGAATCCATGCGTTTGAACCCCGCCGCATCTGGTCTTTTCCCGCGCAGCGTGCCTACTGAGGGTGCTATGCTCTGCGGCCAGTATCAGATTCCGTCAACAACAGAAATATGCCTTTCCTTTGCTGCCAGCCACCGAGACCCTACGGTATGGCCCAATCCCAATGTTTTTGATCCCGAGCGATTCATGGGCGCCAAAGGGAGAGCAAGATCAAGGGACCTACTAGCCTTCAGCACTGGAGTGCGCGTGTGTATTGGCCGGCATTTGGCATGGATTGAGCTATACACGGTTTTGGCCAACTTGCTGCGCAAGTACAACTTTGAATTGCCCATTGATTCTCCTTATGGCCCCCACAGAATAAAAGATGGCATACCTGAGGATATTCCCGGACTTGTTTTTACCACTTGCGGCCCAAAGGATCCACTGATAAACTGTCGCATGCATGTGTCACACGCCATATTTTAATTTTTATACATTGCTACCTCCATCTATAGCCCTGCTTTTAATTTTTAAAATTTAAAATTTATGTTATTATCTACTTCTCACATCAAATGATAAATATTTTAATTTTTATCATTTTTAAAATGTAACAATAACAATCATCGTTAAATAAGCGCACATCCTTATTCGAAATTTTACACGTGTTGCGCAGCCCGAATATATGGAAGTGGATGTTGAGGTTGAGAATCGCAAAACAGGTTTCCACCTGCGCGCTGATCGATAGGACGCTAATTGGATAACGCAGGCCTAAATTAGGGAGGCATTACATTGATGCCCAAACATGCTCCCCATTTTGCAATGCACACGCATGAGCGTACACGCACGAAAACCACAATATTGACTTGCCAAGATACCGGTCTGCTCGCAGAAGATCCAGTTCTTACCAGCGGAGCGCACAATTTGCAATGTGCACAACAAAGGCGGCGAGGCACATATATAAGATGAGGCCGGCCCTAGTAGTGTTTTAGAAACATCAGTAATAAAACCCTCTATAAATTTACCCCTATTTTTCTAACACTAGACAACTAGTGCTCTTCACACCCCTCTCTTACATAACACATGTATGTAGGTACACTATTTGTAAGATTTGTAGATCGCTTTTGGATATATTTTGACATTTCCACTCAATGCTTGCCATTTTTTGGCCAGGTATCCGAATACATTACAGTTGCATGTATGTATGTGT
Source organism: Kickxella alabastrina (assembly GCF_025024165.1). NCBI lineage: Eukaryota > Fungi > Kickxellomycota > Kickxellomycetes > Kickxellales > Kickxellaceae > Kickxella > Kickxella alabastrina. Next base: position 1,276 of record NW_026251592.1, read on the forward strand.
AATTTGGAAATATATAACCAGGTTATAAAAAAATTATACGAGGCTCGACAAAGAAGATAATATTTTGAGAGTAGCCAAGGGAAAGGCCAGTTATTATGAACTAGACACCCACAGGGAATACTGCTAAATAGAAATAAAATATTTAGTATATATCGAATAAAAACTATGATAAGTGCGCAGCATTGCCTATGCCGCACATATGTAAACAAATATCAAAACAAATAACAATAGCAAAACAAATGCTATTTTGATGCACCTCGAAATTGCATCAATTTCTACGGTCATCAGGATTTGGAAAAACAGTCTCAATCATGAATACCGGGTGCCTTCACAATCAGTATGATTGGATCAGGACATCAGATGATGTCCTACATCTGTCCGATACATCTATGGGCACAAAGGGGTCTCAGCCCGGGCCGCTGGCCTTGGTTGCGGCCTCCCCTGAGGGGTTCTCAACAACAATAAAATCTGTTTGATTTGTCATTACCATTGTCATTGCAAACACACAAACACAAATACAATATGAAGGAGGGAAATACAGATGTTATTTTCTGGGTTAATATATATATATCTCATCTTTTTAGTATTTTATAACTATTTGTATATTTGACATTAACTATAATACGCAATATGTGTTGTGCTCTATAAAAATCTGGGTCTAAATTTATATATTCAAGTATCAAAAATTACTTAAGGAACTGAAAAAGGGGGAAGCACCATGTGAGAAGTGCTGTAAACATCATGGTGTTCCTTGATGTCAGCCAGCAATAACAGAGATGTGTATAGCGGCCATGAGGGTGATCTTGGTTCTTGAAAAGGGAAGATAGTGGCTTGGAATGTGTGTTGGGCACCACAATGTGTTTATATCATATTTTCTAATAAGCAACCGCTTGCTGTTTGCAGTGACAGAGAAAGAGCTACGGCACCAAAGGAACCCCAAGGAGTTGGGTTTATCGTTTGATCCGGAAGGCAAAGAAGATGCGGTCATGATCATTGTCATTATAGTATTATACTCTTTTGATGTGCTATCTGTCGCGTACATCTTGTGGAACAGAAACTATGCCCCAATCAAGTTTAAAAACGTAACGATCATGGCACTGTTTGTACTATTATCCATATTTCAGTTTGTCGGAGACCTCCAGGCTAACAGGCACATACCTTTGGTAAACACGGGGATGGTTCACTGCAGGACGTTTGGAATCCGGATGTGGCTCCTTAGTATGTATGGCATACTGTCGCTGATTGGATGGAGGGCGTATGGATTGTACCGTGTTTTTTATCTGCACAGTCCGTACCACAACATCGGGCTTTATCTGCCGTTTGGAATTTATTGGGTGTGCGTACTTGTTTTTGGAACCATTGCACAGGTTCTGATCCATGCAAAAACAGCGATATTTAATCGAGTCATCGACCTTTGCAAATTTTAGCCAATGTTTCAGAACGCTCTGTATATACTTGTGTGCGCAAGCGTACTTTTTTAGTCTTGTTCCTACACTGTAAGATCCGCAACATAAAGAGCTCGTTCAACGAGAGTCGCGAAATGATGATCTCCTGCTTTATCTCGTCAACCTCATGTATGGGATAGGCCTAAACTACGTGCGCCCGCACTATCCCATGGATGTTTATCTGCGTATAATATTCACTCTACTTAGCCATATTTGGGAGAATGTGATGTGGTGGCTAATCATGGGCGTGCCCATCTAGAATTATATGTTTAACTGAGAAAATTACCTCACTAGTTAGATAGAAAAGCTGCGCACCGATGGCCTGCAGAAAGAGTACAACATTGCTCTTACGATGCCTACTTCAAATAACAACAGAATTCTGCCGCTGACAGGCAGCTCAAGGAACACGGACGGTGGTATATTCTATCCAATTAACGACAGCCTTTACAAGGGCATGAACTCCAAATTGACAAACATTAGATGGTTTCCATTGAGCCCCTTAATGACAACGAATACGCGCAAAGATTTTTGTAGCAAAATACGGTTTAGTACTGCTAATAAAAGGAGTTCAATTTTAATAAAATCTTCAATAATGAACCGTAGCGTTGCATCTAACTTGCTTTTGGCACATTGACCACTTTTCAATACGTGCTTAATAAAGACAAAGCCACGTTGGGTTTCATTTTTTTGCCATCCATTTTATTATGAGCATAGAATAATTGATTCGGTTGGAGGTGGGAAATAAAAAAGAGCAAGTATTGCTGACCATTATAAAAACAATAATTTAAAAAACCCTACATTTACAAAGAAATGTTGATGTACTTGATATTCATGTACTCGTCAATTCCGTAGCGTGATCCCTCGCGGCCAAAACCACTTTCCTTGACACCTCCAAACGGAGCGACCTCGGTGCTGATTATTCCCGTGTTGGCGCCGACCATGCCCACCTCCAGGGCCTCTGCCACGCGGAACACACGTCCAATGTCGCGACTAAAAAAATACCCGGCCAGCCCAACCGGCACGCTGTTCGCACGACGAATGACCTCTTCCTCGGAGCTAAACTTAAATACTGGACACAGCGGGCCAAACGTCTCCTCGCACGACATTGGCACCTCATCGGTCACATCCACAAGGATCGTGGGCTCAAAAAAGTACCCAGCTGCTGAAATATCCGGGCGCTTTCCGCCAAGGAACACGCGAGCACCCGCATCCACAGCACGCTTCAGCTGATCTTCAATCTTTTGCAGGCCGCGTTCGGTAATTAGTGGGCCAAAATTGACGCCCTCTGACACCCCATGGCCAATGCGCAAGCGTTTCTCAACCAGGACAGCAAGCCGGCTGACAAAGTCGTCGTAGACAGACTCGTGGACATAAATGCGGTTGGCACATACGCATGTTTGGCCCGAGTTGCGGAACTTGCACGCGACAAGCTGCTCGGCGGCGACGTCCAGATCGGCGTCGGCAAAGACAATAAAGGGCGCGTTGCCGCCAAGCTCCATCGACACTCTCTTCATGGTGCCGGCGGCCTGCGCAGTGAGCATCTTGCCAACGGCCGTGGAGCCAGTAAACGACACCTTGCGGATGGCTTCATTGGTGGTCAGCTCCTTGCCGACATCGGGCGTGTTTTCGGCCGAGCACGGCACAACGTTGAAAACACCGCGTGGAACGCCGGCGCGCTCAGCCAGCTCGCACAGCGCCAGGGCTGAATACGGCGTTTCGTGGGCCGGTCTCACCACTACGGTGCAGCCGGCGGCCAGCGCAGCGCCGACCTTGCGCGTGATCATCGCGTTGGGAAAGTTGTATGGCGTGATAATGCCGACGACGCCCACAGGCTGTTTCATCACCACCATGCGCGTGCTGCTGAGCGGCGACGGCACTACATCACCGTAGGCGCGCTTGGCCTCTTCGCCAAACCATTCAATAAACGACGCACCGTACACCACTTCGCCCGACGCTTCGGCCAATGGCTTGCCGCCCTCCAGCGTCATCAACCTAGCCAGATCATCTTTATTTGAGATAATCAGATCAAACCACCTGCGCAGGATAAGAGAGCGCTCCTTTGCAGTGGTATTCTTCCAGCTCTCAAAGGCACGGCTCGCAGCGTCAATGGCCCGTCTGACATCATCGGCGTCCATGTCGGCCACGCTGCCAATCTTTTGCATTGTCCCGGGGTCAGTCACGTCAAAGGTCTTTCCTGAAGACGCACTGACCCATCTCCCGTCGACGTACGCCTGCGACTGAATCAGCGACTTGTCATTGATCTTAGCCAGCTCGTCCAGTGACTTGATCTGGATATTCACAGTAAATTGTGCCGCCATCATTTTGCTGCTCAAAGTGAACGATCTATTGTGTGGAGTGATAGGGGTTGGCCTGGGCCGGATAAGGGCAGTTCGCGAGGAAATGACCAGACGGCTGGCAGACTGGAGAAAGTATTTGGAGCGGAGCTACACAATAATGTAAAATCAATATCAGTGAGTATGTGCGATATAGAGATATAGCGATGCTTGCTTGGATATTACTAAAATGCAAATGAAAAGAGCGCTAAAATGTGCTGACAACAGTTGAATGATTCGTTCTGTGCGGTTGCCGTACCATTGCGAGTTATTTATAAGCGCTTGCAAAATGTGTCCAAAAGTTAATGAAGTGGATACAAGATTTTTGTGGTCTAAATAATAATAATAATAAAAAGAAAAGAAAGAAGAAACGATGTAAAAATGACCGTGAGAACTGAATGAATGCTCAAGAGTTGCATTAATCGGGCGTTAAATCACACAGTACTTTTTTGATGCGCTCTTTAACATTGGCCTTTCACCCCTGGTCCTGGATTTGGCCCTGCGCTAATCCACCGCCTTGCGCTTACGCTTGCTTTTCTTGTCATCGGCACCGCTCTTGGTATCTTTGTCACTTTCATCAGACGACGACGACGACGACGACGACGAAGAAAGGCCATCCAGATCATCCAGACCATCCCCAAACAATGGAATCATCATTTCAGCCTGCTTCTTCTTCTCAGAAGCCGATGCTTTAACATCCGCTGCCATCTTCTTCATTGCCTTGCGCGTAATTGCCCTCGTGCTCTCGACAATCTCCTCGCATTCTTTCGTGTATTCAACGTCATCAAACCTGTACTTTTTCTTTGGCTTTTCGACCAATCCGTCGGCAATCTTCTTGCGCCTACGTTCTTTGGCATTTTCTCTTTCCTTTTCCTGCGCCTCAATGTTTTCGACAATGGTTTTGGCTTCGTTTAGGGTTTTTAGGCGGCGTCCGTAGAGGTCGCGGCAGTTGTCAAAGTTGGCCGGCTTGTTGGATGTTTTGCTTCCCTGCGAGCGCAGCATGCTACCGAAACCACCCTTGCCACCAAGTGTACGGTGACACAGGGTCAGCCAGGGCTGGGTCTGAAGTAATGCCTCGCTGGGGCTGATGCCGCGACGACCGGTGATGTATGTGTTGGTATGGAGGATGTGGGAGCCGTAGAGATTCTGACCTGCCTGCTGGGCAAGATCCTCGAGTGGCTGCAAGCTGCAGACATTGAATGCCAGGGTTTTGTTATTCGGGGTGTCGAGTAGAATGAACATATTGAGAGCGTGAAAGATAAATAATGTATGTGTGGAAAAAGTTGTCGCTCTAAAAACAATTTTAACTGCAAGACCAAAGTCCATGAGTCGAAAGTGTTGTGGAGGCGTTTGAGCTTGAACAAGAATTATTAAATATGCATTTACTTGAATAATCTGCTGAATTGGTTTATAGTGGATTTCAAGTTAAAACAATACACGGTCTATAATGTATGCATTGGCTTGTTAAATGTGAACGAGCATTCAATTATTTGCTGGCCAAACAATGTATACTCTATCTGTATTGTTCACCAATAACAGCCTAAACAAAAAATTTAGCGTAATTAAAGTGCACGTCAAGAACATTTATTTTTTGTTTGATGGCTTTTTCCATTTCTTTTCTATTACTTGTTTCAATTTTTCAATTATTTTTTAAATTCAAACTATTAAAAATACATGCTGCTGCTATTACCAACGGATTTTATTACTGGCTTTTTTGTCGGAACAATACTACTGAACCTGGTATTCTACGTGGCCTGGCACAGCGGAATGTTCAATAATGAAAAGCAACTATCCTGGGTGCTCACAACCACAAGCTGTATACTGTTAACCGCATGTGCAACACCCTATTTTATTCCGATATTTCTTGGCGGCCTCGACATCAGCATTATAATCCAAAGCGACCCATTTTCACTTGGTCTTCTAGGGTTCTTTGTCTCATATCTATTCTATGACCTCCTCCTAGGGATTCTCTATTACCAATCATCAATAACACTGGTAAACGGATACATCCACCACACACTTTACGTTGCAATTGCCATATTTTTGGCTATAAATGGGGCGGGTGGTATATTTTGCATGTTCTTTTATAACGAAATTCCGACAATAATTCTTGCATTGGGCAGTATCAGGAAGGAGTGGCGGAGCGATATCTGGTTTGTAGTGGTCTTTTTTGTCACCAGGATTGTGCTGCATGTGGTGTTGGGCTGCAAGTTTTATTTGTATTCTGAACAAAGGTTTGTGTGGAAGATAATATTGGTTGTGTTTCCCATGCATATGTACTGGTTCTACGGCATGTTGAGCCAGTATGTGAAAAATAAGCGGGCTGGTGGTGTATAGGCTACTAATTTTCTAAACGTAGTTGTTTTTAATTATCCATGTAATTCATAGATACATCAATTTTTAAATATATAATATTGCTATATCCAATATCATTTTGTGTAGTGATTGACATCTCTACAACGATGCCAATCATTTTTTCCACAGCTGACAAATAAACAGCAAAAATAGTTTTTGGCAGCAGCCTCTCTTGTCTCGTATAACAATTTTTAAATATATTTAGTATTACAATATTCGAAACCACCTTCGCTCAGATATACTTTTGATTTATTCGATTTGACCTATGTCGCACAATAATAACAACAGCAACTTTAGCACGAGAGACATGGCAGCAGTAAAACAAGTATCCTCCTTGCCCGTTAAATACCATTGTCCTAAAAGCAGTTATATAATGTATATTGACATTTGCCGGACATGTAGTCGCCCACTACTCAAGAGCAAAAGTTATTTCTGCAACCAGACGTGCACAAGTAGATATCTGAACAACATTGGAATAGAGTAGAATTTGGTTTTTAATAAATTGATTATAACACATAATAAATTAATGGCATTTATCCAATTAAAGTCAGAATTAAAAACACTAGCGAATTTTAATTTAAAGTAGGATGTTTTTTCTTACAACTGGTATAATTCCATGTAAACCTAAGCGCTAAAATTGTTTAGGTTTATACGCGAATCAAATTCCCAAAGATTTTATCATGATACCCAATAATATTCTTAAGATTATTCTAATCGTTTAAAAACTGTCCATGATATTCAACGTCTGAATCCCTTATTATCAATATATTTGGGCATATACTCGCTAGATACCATGTACTTTTCAGATTCAATCCATCTGCTGACACCAATCATACTGGTAATATCTCTATACTTGGAAAGTACTTGGGCTACATTATTTGGGTGAGAATATACTCTTTCTTGTAGTTGGCCATAGGGTACTTGTGTGCTTCCTTGGCCTTGTTGGTTAAGGCTATGGCGACAGTGGCAGCAGCAGCAGAAATGTAGGCGAAATAGGTAAGAGGTTTTATAACGGGAATTTAAATGTTGAATTGATAAAGTTGAATAGAAGTGTTATAATAAGAGGGGGTGGTGGGGGGAGCACTACCATGGTACTGTTAGAAATATGGGGTGTTAGTCTATAAACTTTTTTATCAATGAGATCAAAAGCGTAACTGAGACGACCTCATATATGTGTCTCGTTGCCTTTATTGCACACTTCACCGATTCTGCACTCAGTTGGCGAGAACTGGTTATTCTGCAGACAGACTGGTGTCTTGGCATGTCAATGCTATGATCTTTGCATGTACGCATCCGTACATGTACATTATAAAATGGGGGCATATCAGGGCGTCAATATTATGTCCCCTGATTTGATCCTACATGGTACCATTTATACCCTATCAACCGGCATGTTGATGAAGACTCGTTTCACAACTCTCAACCTCGAATTCCACTTCCATATCATCAGGTTGCTCAACAGAAGTGTAAGCAATACATTTTTAGTGACTTGCCCTTTTATAAGGTCCTCTGATAAATTTGTATTGTATTTTGTTAAATTTAAATTTTACAATAAAAGAGGCAGGACAAATATTTAGTAGCAATTACGTAATAATATATTTTCACTATATTTTCATTAACTTAACCGGATACGCGATCTTCAAAATGGGGGTTAATAATTGAATGCTACATTTGTAACTAGATAAATACAATTGTTTCTTTAATATGGTATTTCACTCAGCGTATAAGGTTTGAAATTTAGGGGAGTAGTGGCGTGTTAATATGAAATAATTATCTAAAACAATTACCATCTAGAAAATGGCCTATTAATCGAGACTGCGCAGTTTTTTTTAAAATGAATAGATCAAAGCATCTCTGGATATTTTAAAAATGGTAAATAGTGCTCACTGCATGTATTGTTGTATTATTGTAATATAATAGAGGTCTAATTACAAGAATAAATAAAATATTTATATTTAAAAGCGCACGCAAAAAAATTTAAGTTGAAAAGTACGCGGCAAGATAAAAAAAGATATGAAACCCCAAGCTACGCATTGTTCATTGATAATAACCATGGCATGAGAAAAAGAAAAAGAAACGAAAATGGAAAACCGAAGCGAAAATGAAAACGAAAAAGAAAAAAGAAGGGGAATAATATAAATAAAAAATAGGAGGGTAGCTCTCATAAAACAGAAAATTTAAACCGTCGGCGATTTTACAGCTTGCCACTGATTAAGGCAAATATAAACACCGACGAGTTTCTTATCCATTCCAACCAACTGCGAGTAATCCCTCCGTCCACTACCACCAGTAACAGCAGCAGCACCTCCAGTCTTAGCGAGCAACAAGGCAGTCAAATTATTGCTGCAAGCCGAAATGGACAAGTACTCGCGAGCCAATTTTGACAGCCCCGGGAACGCCAAATAATGAATACGCCACCAAGACAAGACCGACATGGACGGAGAAGCAAGCGGCGCACTAATATACTCATCGAGCTCTGTGCGTCCACTCGCTAAGGCGCGCTTGAAGATGTGTGCCTTGCTGTCGGCGATCAGCTGGCTGGTAGCCGAGGGTTTGCTCAATTGGATAAACGCATCGATTTGCGACTTAATGACAGACTGCTGGCTGCCAGTGTCATCTGCCAACTGAGCAGCCGTTGCTATTGCTGCCGTTGGCGCAAAGATACAAGAGGCTCCATTATCATCACTCGCGCTATCCGCAGATCTTGAATTGCTAATGGGCACAATGTACTCAGAGAGAATCGAGCGCGCCTCGCGCATAGTACGACTAGTCCACGCCTCGTCGAGACCACGGTCCGCATAATAAGCGGTTTTAAGGCGGGGGTCGAAAAGCGGCGCCAGGCGGTAAATTGGCGACGACTGGAACGGATGGCACTGAGCCAGGTAATCACGAAGAGACTCGCCCGTCCGACGCACCAAGTTATCGAGCGAGACGGTCTGCAAAAAGCCCTGCAGGTTGTCAATTAGGGTATCGTACACGGGCACAACATCCACAATACTGGGAAACTCTGTCGGAAGGCGCGCGAGCGTCGTAATCGCGAGGTCGAGGATGCGTAGAAGAACATGGGTTTGCGAAAGTGAAAGCCATTCCTCTGGAAGTATTGTGTCGCTGGACTCTGTGGCAGCGGGCGTCGCACTGCTCAGTATGTTGGAGAGCTCGGAGTAGATAGAAAGCGCACTGTCTAGGAGCGCCATCGTAGATTCCCAAGTCCGAGTGTAGTCAAAGTCGAGCGTGTTCAGGGCAATGCTGCGTGTGCGACACAGCTCGACAAGTTGCTGCGCGCCCGGTGCCCCCGGCTGACTTAAAGTCTGAACTGCCAGGCGCAGCTTGCCAATAGGCGTGTTGGGAGCAGAGTCATTCGCCGACACTGCGGCGTCCGAGCCGTAGAGCATCGCCAAAAGCTTGTCCTTGGCGTCCAACAGCGAGCTGACAATGCAGGTGGACTGGTTGCGGTCAAGATCGAATGTGACCCCACGCGCATGGCAGATGGTCTCGACCTGGTTAAGGAACTCGACAAACTCGCGTGTGTAATTGGTCGTCACAGTGCCCAGTCTGGCAAACAAGTTGTACTGCGTTAGGGTGCTCTCAAACATGAAGATGATGTCGCTGCTTGTGGCTGGCCCGTCGACGCAGTGGCAGTCGAGCAGCTCGCTGTGCCGCACAAAACCCTCGTCGGTCCAATGGGCGTACACAGCAAGGTGATAGAGCGTGCCGGCCAACTTGCCGGTGCCAATAGATATTGAGATGCGACCGCTCACCGCATCAAGTTTTTGACGCAGATCCCGGGCCTTGACATCCTTTTGACGCTGCAGCTCGCCCATGAGCACGCTGGGCGAGGGTGGGGTAGAGCCACGGGATAAGTTAGCCATAAGCTGCTGCATGCCTGGCGACAGCATTTTCTCGACCGAAACCAAGTCGCGCACCATAAAGTCGACATAGGCATCGAGTGTCTTTTGCGCCCTGGTAACAGTGGGCGAGCTGCCGCCAGCGGATGACGCCTCTGTGTTGGCCCGGATGGCGTCCCCAACGGCGATAACAAACTGATTGATGCTCTCGGGATTCACAGCCGCGCCCTGAGCACCGGCGCTGTAGTAAGCATTGTGGGCTGGGCTGTACGCATATCCGCCGCCGCTGCCGCTTCCCGCATTGAGCTGGTCGCCAGCGGTCTGGTGGCCGCCCTCGGCTATAGAAGTCAATGCTGTGCCTCCTCCGGATCTGAAGGGTGCGTTGGAATGGCGCAAGTGACGCGTCGGTTGATGGTCTGCGTCGCCATTGGTGGTGGCGATTCTGCCGCTGCTCGCAGTGTTGAGATTCTCGAGCAAGCCAAGCAAAAGCGAGGACTGCGCCTGGTGGCTAGCCCGATCATTAGACGCACCCTGCGTGTTGCGGCCGACGAGTGTCAGCAGCAGCTTCAGGGCCTGGTTCAGATTTTCAGTGCTAGCGCCCGACGAATCGGGGCTCAGTGCGGAGCCCTCAGCCAAGTCCCCCAAGCGCGCAGCCCTTGTGGCATTGTTGGTCTCGCCGTAAACATTGTCGTCATACTGGCGAGCAGCTGATGAGCGCTCAGAGCCATGCTGTTGAGCATAGAATGACTGCTGCTGCTGATTCTGTTGCTGAATTTGCTGGCGAAGTTGTTGTGTCTGCAACTGCTGGTGAAGTTGCTGATCCTGCTGATAATGGCTCTGGATCTGCTGTGACGCTGGCGGCGGCGGCAGCATCTGCTGGTACTGCGGCACGCCTGCGCGCGCGGAAAGTGTCGGCTGCAAGGGTGTCATCATATGATCCTGGATAGGGGACGACATGGACGCCTGACGCTTGCGCGAGCGACTATCGCTTGACAGAATGGATGGTTCACTGCGTTGCTGCTGTTGTTGGGGGGTGGTCTGTAAGCCGTGTGTGGCCAGAGGCGCGGCGTGAGCGGCTTTCTCGGGATGCGAGCGCTTAATATGACGCCACATATTGCCTGTGCTTCCGCTGCTGCACGAGTAGTAATTGCGGCAGTAGACGCAGCGGCCACGTCGGTTGGTGGCATAGTCGGCGTCTCGTGTAAAGTGCACCCAGATGCTCGTGCGCGACCTCGATGCCGAGGGTGTAGCTGCGATTGCTGGCGACGACGCGTGCCGTGCGCTGATGCTCTCGACCGAGCCCTCCTTTACAAAGCAGTTTTCGCTGGCGACATCGTCGTCGTTTGTCGAGCCCTCTATGCCTCCGAGTTGCGTGATTGCTGGGGGTAATTCGGACGCGTGGTGGGCAGAGGAGACTACGGTGGATCCGACATCGGCCTGGGGTTTGGCAGACAGTGGGGGCAATGTTGTGGTAGCAGAAATTCCGTTGTGCGCTGCGGACTCAGTGGCCAATGCCTCGGCAGATTCTGGCGGCGGCGTGGGGCTAAAATCCATGCGGCGAGTGTTGGGCGCGTAGTCCTTGGAGCCGAAGCCGTAGAGTTTTTCGCCCTGCAGAATGCGCGATGCCTCGGCCTCGGCCGCGGCGTCATCGAGTTGCATTTTGGACTCGTCCTCGGAGGACAAATCAACGTCAATGTCTGATAGGGGGCTCATTTCATGGGTTGTCATGGAAATACAAGCGCGGGAAAACGGGATATTTAATAAAAACGAAAGAGCGATGGTCAAAGTGTATGGAGACACGAGCTGACCGTACTGTATGTTTTTTCCTAGTGTGGTGCGCGGAACGAAACAATAAATTGCGTGCGGTACGTGCGAGGGTTGCTGCTTCTACGATCTAATTAGTCTACTATTTTTTTACAGCCGATGAGGTGAGGTGAAGTGAGAGGATGAAAACATTAGTTAGAATGAAAAGTTAAATGAAAATTGTTCAAATAGAAGCATTTCTGGTTTTAGCCAGGATAAAATAAAAACCAATTTTAAACAAGTGACGTCCCCTATTTTAATTGCCGCTCGGCATTGATTATTGGGTAGATTCAATGGAGCTAACTGTAATTAAAATAAAACAAAAGATGCTATGCGTGTATGTCTCCAGTTTTAAAACCCAAGCGCTACTTTACATACGGGAGTACACTTTTTTTATTTTTGGCGCAGCCCCTAGCGGCTCTTTATAATTTTTTTCTCACACACGCGTGTGGTTGCGATTATCAATGAGGAGAGAAAAACAAAATGCGGAGAGTAAAGAAGAGAAAAATGACAGAGGATGTGCGGGATTCTTCATATTTTCTCATTTTGTTTCTGCGAAGCAATCATATCAGTATCAGCTAGCGGTAAGCAACAGATTGGTTGACAAGCACACCAAAGGGATATTCACACATCGGGTAAAATAAAAAGAACCATTCTGATGCCAGGGAAGCAGAGCAAAAATAAAATTGAAATAAATAGCCAGCAGGGTGGCTGTACTTACGTGTGTTCCTCGAAGAGCAGGGGCTGTTGACGCAAAAAACGAGAGGAATAGAGAGCTGGGAAAGTGAAAAGGGGGCTATAAATAAGGTGAAAAGCGCGTCAAATATAACGTAATAAATGGAGTGTGACCAAGGTAGACTATTACAACTCTGCGATACCAAGGCAAAAAAATTAGGAGAAAAATATAGAGAGCGAAAGCAAAAAAATATTATATAATTATTATTGTTATTGTAGTCCTAAAGTACATTAAATAAACGCGCATAAAATTAACGAAAGGGGAAAGAGAGAGAAAAATAAAGAGAGCAAAAAAATAAAAACGAATATACGCGTGTGTGCGGGGTGGAGGAGGAGAAGAAGAAAGGAAAGGATTGGGAGGGAGAGGGCAAGGTTCGGGTTCGGGTTTTTTTTATTGTTCCTCTTTTTTTCGCCCTTGATTTTTTTGTGGATTCACTCGAGAGAAAAAGGCTCCTTTGGGTTTTTTCTGTCGTTCCTTCCTCCTATCATGTCACAGTGCGTGCTCGGCCTACCCGTGAATTATCACTCATTTTCTTTTCCCAAACTCAGAAATAAGCTGCGTTTGGCACCCCCTCCTCCCCCTCCTTTCATGACCGGCTCCTTGCAAAAGTGGGGATGTGGAGGTGCCATCCATCATCCATCATCCATCGCAAATGCTTTGCTTTGCTTTCGCATGTGCATGATTTTATTTGTTTCATGCTGCATTGCGCGTCTTTTCTTTTTGGCTGGTGAAAGGAAAGAAAAGTAGCAAGAAAAAAAGCAATTCTTGCCAACCGGTTCTGAACATTGCATCAGCAGCCGCAAGGAATGACCCGCTGCTATTTTGCGCTGCATTCTTTGGGGATGGAGCAGAGAGCGGACAAAGCAAGCCAGGTTGCCCACCAATCAGCTGACCCGGCAGTACACGGTCAATCTGCAATTCATCTACTGCCGAGTTGGACGATGCGGAGCGCAGGACGCAGGACGCAGGACGCAACCAGTCAGAACGACCCAGGCTCGTCCAAGGCCAAATAAGGCGTGTATTGGATGCACCGCGTGGAGGCTAACGGCATTACATTATATTTCCTCTCGGCCACTGAACAAAAAATAAATGCAAAGCCAGACCAAGATGCTGTGACAGTGACACCCAATGCTGACTTTAATGGACGCAGTAGCGGAAAATGCAATAAAAAGAAGAGAAATGCAGTAGCGGGGGAATATATTACGTGCATGCATACAAGCACTACTATCTTTTTAATAGGTTTGTGGGCTCAGACGTTGGCGTCGGCGTCGGCGTCGGCATCCACGTAGTCGTCGGCTACCAGCGGCAGAAACAGGCAGCCCTCCTCGGCAGCCAAGTACTCGAGCATGACGGAGAGCTGGGCGCGCAGCTCCAATGTCTCGGCGGCCGACGAAGGCCCGCAGGCTCGCATCTCCGCGTCAATGGCCGAATTGGCCTCCGTCGACCGGTGCGACAGCGGAATGCGGGCCATAGCCTGCGGCCCCATAACCTCTGCAATCTGCCATGCGGCCTGGAGCATGACGTGCTGTGGCCTCCGCGCGTGCGTGATCCGCCGCCCCAGCTGCTTGCGCACAGCCGCCCCGCCAGCCTCAACGCCATGTGCTGCTACTGGATGCACACGGGCGGCAGCTGGCGGGGCTGCGTTTTCGGGATTGGTTTTGCGACGCGTGTAGCCAATCAGAGCGCCGTCACTGCCGTACACTGGCTGCTCGCTCTGCGCCAGCCGCTCCCTCTGCTCGCGCAGCGCCTGCTGCCGATGCCTCTCGGCCATGACGCGCTCGTCCTCGGCCTGACCGTGGTAGAACACGTGCTTGACGTGCGAATGATTGGCCGAAGCACCACCGCTGCTGTTGCCGCCGCCGCCGCCGACAATACCGCTGCTGCTGCTCTGGCCCAAGTCCATCGTGGTCAGGTCCAGCATTTCGAGCTCGGCCGCCAGCTGCTGCGTGTCCAGAGCCAGCGGGTGGTCGTAGCCACGGCACCACGCGTGCACGTCGCCGCGGCAGATCTCCTGCCGGAACCGCGACAGCAGCGCGCGCTGCGCCTCGTTGGTGCGCCGGGCGAGCCACGTCGCAAAGTTGCCGCACTTGAGAAACTGGGTGTAAAGATTCAGCCACTCGTCGCTGATCTTTTTTGAGGCTGCCTTCTTGTTTTTCCACGGCAGAAACGAGGTCGACTGCGCCGAGCCAGCAGCAGAACCAGCCGAGCCAGAGCCGCCAGCAGAAGGCGTTGTCAGCGGGGCACCGTTCTGGTCTCCGCTTCCGCTGGTGCTGTTAGTCGAAAACACTGAGACAAAGACGTCTGCGGCTGTCGCTGTGTTGTGGCGGCTGTTGAGCTGTGGCGATATGCCGAAGGACGCCAGCGACGCCATAAAGTCGTCCGTGCGCCAAGGCCGCAGATTTCCAGGTGGCACAAACCAGGACAGCTCCGATGACGACGACGACGACGCGCTCGCACCACCTGCCATGGATGCCGACCCAGTCGATCCGCGGCCGCGCGCATGCGCCCAGGAGGGCGCGGCCCGCTGCCTGTCGCGACTATGCTGCTGCTGCTGCGTGACAATGGCGGTCGATGACTGCACCTGTGGAATGAGCGTGGAGAAATAGCGGTTGAGCGGGGCCAGAAACTGCACCGTCAGATCCATAAAGTAGCGCCGCAGCATGTTGTTGACCATCCATGGCGGCTGCTTCCCCGTCTTGAGCGCATTGAGCAGCTGCTCGGTGAACACACGGTCCTTGCTGATCGCACACTTGTGCTTGGACTGCAGCCCCTGCTTGATCCCCTTGCTGCCCACCGCGCCGTTGCCGGCTGCGCCGCTTGAGCCGCCGCCCGTGGCCGCATTACTGCCGCCAATGCCACTGCCGCCATTGCTGTTCTCGTTGAACGCGCGCGCCTTGCGCGCCGACGCTCCATGCATCTGCGACATGCGGCCAGAGGTGCCCAAAAATAGCTTGTGCGGCCAGTGACTCAGCGCCTCGCTGAAAAATGGATTGGACACGCCGACGACCGTGTTCGGCGGCACGTGCGTCTTGGATACGACAGCGCGGAAGTCCGGGTCCTGGATGGTAAAATATGGGCGGTAGTCGCCACAGTAAGTAATCGGAAATATGATGTCGACCAGGCTGACGACGGCCTCGGAGCACCGCGACGGCGTGTCGGCCAGCACCACCAGCGACTCGCCCAGGATCATCAGCTCCCAACACGCCCACAGGTCGTCGAGGGCGTCGCGGAAGCTGCGGAACAGCCCATCAAACGTCACGCCCGCCAAGATATGCTCGCCAGGGTCGAAGCGCTCAAGTGGGAACTTGCTGGTCTCCAGCAGCTGGCTGGCATCGCGCGCCGGCAGCTCGACCGTCAGCGCCGTGCCTAGAAAGGGCAGCTCGTAGGCGCCGTCTGCACGGGGAGCCGGCCACGACGAGACATTCTGCGCCGCGGCCTCGAGGATCGCCGTGCCCAGGTCAAAGTACAGCGGCCCCAGCATGTGTGCCATGCGCGAGAATAACCCGTGGTACGGCAAGTGCGAGATCACGACGACCGACCGCTGGAACCCGCCGCGCCGCATCAACGGGTCACGCTTCTGCCGGAAAAACACGTGCCCGTACAGAAAGATGCGGTCCTTCGGCAGTCCGAGCCGCACAGGGTTGACGCGGAAGTGGAACGTGTACACTGAGTCGTATAGCTCGTGGATCGTCGAGTCGGGCATCGAGGAGAAGCAGATGGCCGCGCGCTCGCTCTCGCTGAATTGCACGTGCGGGTACAGCAGGTTGAGCGTCGGGCCCTGGTCGACATCGAACTGCACCGTGCCAAAGCATACGAGCCATTGCACCAGGTTCTCGCGCGTGCGCCGGTCGACGCGCGCCTCCAGGCTGGCACTGCGCGCGACAATGATGGCCTTGTGGTCACTTGTCATGCTCAGAGTGCGGCCGTCGGGCTCTGGCGTCAGCGCGTTTACCACAGGCAGGATGCCGTTTCTGGCTGGCAATATGCCCGTGTCGTCGGGTTTGGCAGATCTACTACGAGCAGCCGCCGCGCCTAAGAGGTGGCCGTGGGAGGACACCTGATAGATGGGATTATGCTTCAGCCGTGGCTGCATCGCCAGGTTCTCGCTGCTGCTGCTGCCGCGCACGCCCTCGCGGCCTGCCAATCCGCTGCTGGGAGCCCGTTCTAGCTGACTATGCAGCCGGCTGTCAACAAGCAGCCGGTTGAATGCGCGTGACCTCCGCTCGTCGGCCTCACGAACCGAAATTCCTGTGGTGCATGCCTCAGCCATGGCCTTGACTGCCCTCCGAGCGCGCTCCTCAACCAGTGAGCTGACCGCGCCCTTGCTCTTATCAAAAGCCTTGGTTGTGGTTGTCGCCGACCGCCGCAGGGGTGTCGGCGTCATTGCCGGTAACGGGACATTGCTTAATAAGTCCATGCTGTCCGAGCTTCCACCATTGCTGCTGGATTTGCCGGAAGGGACGCCGGAGCTGGTTAGGCTGCGGTAGCGGTGCTGCTGTGACTTTTGCGACCCTGATGGGCTTTTGGGCACTGCTTCAGTGAATGAGGAGGATATGCTATCTGTTTCCAATGCCCTGCTTTCGTTTGCCGTTGTGTGGATGCCCAAGCTGAGCTTTGCGCTGGCTGAATTGTTGCTCTTGCACTCGTGGAACTCGTCTTCACTCAGTATACTTGATGAGACGGATTGTGATCTGCCGCGGCTTCTTTCGTTGGTTGCGCGTGCATCGACACTGCCTGCTGGAAGAATGTCGGCGCCGGATGTGTTGAGCATTTGCGATATAAATGTAAATAAATGAAAAAGAAAATTTGAAAGTGAAGTGAAGTAAAATAAACAGGCAAGCGAAAAGGCGAGAAAAAAGGACAAAATACAAAAACAAAATAGGTGTATGGTCACAGCGCTACAATGGTGCTTCTGTCGATGCCGGTGTTATTGTTGTTTTTATCAATGCTGTATTGTTACGGCAGTGACGTATAAAATATAGCTTGAATTAGGGTTGGTGCTGATAAGTCAAGAGTAGAAAAATATTAACAAGTACGGGAATTTAAAAAAAAAAAAAAGGAACGCAATTCAAACGGCAAAAAAAGAGAAAAAGAAAAGTGAAACCAACACTTTTATAATTCATCAATGGAGAAAGAACAATCGAGCTGATAGATGAATGCGCGGGAGAAAAAAAGGCAGTGATGAATGCTGACGCTGCTGTTGCTGCTAAAATAAAAAAGCCAAACAGAAGCAAGTAAGGCAGGCGCTGCTCTCTAGCATTGCTTTTCATCGCTGGTTTGCGCGAGATCGCCGGCGCTGCAACAGCATGAATCCAAGCTCGTCCTCTTCAACTTTTCCAAAAATAGAACTGCCGAGGGCAGACTTGGACGCAGTCTCTGGTGCAGATGCCGGTATGGATACGGATTCCGTAGGGGCAGGCTTTGTAGCCCTATCCGCGCGATCCTTTGCAGCAAGAGCAGCCCTGGCCTTTTCCGCCTGCCGCCGCTCCAAATCGTCGCCCAGCACCCTCAGTTGTCGCAAAGCACGCTCCCTGCTGTTGCCATACGCGCAATCGTCAATCCCACAGCCGCCCGCCTTGACAATCGAAGACTCGTCCTGTACGCATGCTGGAGCCGCATGCGAAGCGACCGGGCCATTGGCGCCAGGTATGGCGTCGACCACGCACACTCCGGTGTTCTGCAATCGAGACCAGTCGCGCTGCCAGACGCTGCACTCGCTGTGGTGCGCCCAAATAGCATCGAATCGCAATGAAACAAGGTCGACGATCGTCCTGGCCACGCGGGGACACCGGAGATCCATGCCGACTATCCGCGCAAGATCGTGGAACAGCACGGGCGAGCTGCCAGCCACAGCCAGGGGCATGACGAGGGTATCCAGGATCCGCGCCGCGAACTGTGAGTCTGGCCCTCGGTACCCACCAGACAAGTGCAGTGTCGACTCCATCAGGCTGTTGAATCGCGCGGCAATGAGGCCCCGCCTACTGGGCCCGCCCTCCAATGGCATCGCCGATGGGTTCGGAAGAGCGATTGTCTCACAGAGCCGTCGCAAATCCGATTTTGCCACACGGGTGAGCTCCGTGCGCGCCCTGGCTGCATGCCAGCTGTCGTCCGACGTGTCAGAACCCAGCGCACAGAGCTTCAACTGACGCAGGGCCAGCAGTGTCAGCCCGGACCGGTACATGGTGCACATGCTCAGAGTCTCCTGCCCAAGTCCGCCCTGTTTCATCGTCCTTGTAGCGCAGTCGGCGG
>NW_026251593.1:0-19931 GCF_025024165.1 Kickxella alabastrina
TGTGGATAACCTTTGAAACATTGGCCGCGCGCTCCCTGCGATCCGCAGCCTTGGGCTCAGCCAGCTCAAGCACGCCTGCTTGTGGTTTGCTGATGTAGTGTTCCCACTCGCGTGCGGCCTCGTCCTTTACCGAATCGCTATGCTCTTTGGGCGTTTGTATCCATGTGGAAATCGTGCATGCAGAAGCAACACTGGGCTGTATCAGCGTATTCGTGCGTGCTCTGCCAGTGGGGTGGGCTGCTCCCTCTGCTGAGTCTACATAACGCTCAACATTTTTATGTAATAATTTATAATTTTATTTGAGTGTAAATATATTGAGTAATTAAATATTATAAAATGAACTTTCAAAATTATTATTATAGTATTATTGGTAAACTACTTACATGGCGATGCAGGTTTTACACTTTTCTTCTTTAGGCGATCTCGCATCTCTTTGTGACACCAGTGCAAGTTGGTGGTGACGATTTGGGCGTCCTCAGGAGGCCCAGTGGCCTTTCTCTTTCGTCTGGATTCAGGCATAACCAAAGGGGTGAAAAATGAAGTAGAGAACCAAATAAAAATATGGCAGTATAAAATATGAATAAACGGCTGAATAAAATTGAGCAAATTGAAAACTTGTAAGCTGTGAACAGCTTCTCTTCGTAGCAAAATATGCTAATGTATAGTGTTAGACATTGTTTACATTGTACTTGTCATAAATAATAGACAAATTTACCAAGTTTCCGGATAAAAACAATGTGAATTATCGATATTCAAATTCAAACTTTTGTCTGTCATTGGTAATGTCAGGAGAGCGTGGTTGCCAGACAAATATAAAGAAAGCCGGATGCACAATGTGATAGAGTATGCGAGCTTTGTCCGCACTACTTGGTAAGTAATTTTGCATTGGCCTGGTTGGCAACATTATTTGAAACCCATTTCAAATTAAGGCATAACAATTTCATGTATGTGCAGTTGGCTATAACTAGTTACAAATAATTAACAAACCCGTTTCAACACCATTATCAAGTAACCCTGGATATAAGATGTAATATTGTCTGTGAAGATAATGCCACAACATATGCATACACAAACTAAATCTACCCACGTCATATGTTAAAAGCAATATAATGTCCGTATATTTGCGTATAATGTAGTCGAAAATAATATTATTAAAATTCCTAATTATGTAGTGCCTGGGTGTTGATGTACTGAATAAGTTGAACTGTTGAATAGTGTAAAAATAAAAAGGGTTTGAGGGGGGAATGTCTGGTGTGGAACTAAAAAATCAACGCCGTGTGAGTAGTGCTGTAAAGGTCTTTGTTATCATTTAATGTGAGCAAGAAATATCAGAAATAAACATTGCGGCAACTCTGGCAGTATTGGCAATGTTGTCACATGAAAACGGCAAGCGAAATCCAAAATGTGACTTGGGCACCACAGATTATGTATCTAGTTATTCAAAACTGAAAACATGATGGATAACCACAAACTTCAACATTCATACAGCTGTAGCTATCATTTTCTCAAATATATAGCTTATTGCACTCACTATTAAATATGCTATGCTTCATATGCGCACGTTTCAATTTAGCATTAATATTTGAATGCAAACAATTTATAATTAATATGTAAAAAATATCTTCCAAAATTAGCTTCCCTAAAAATAAATAAATGAACTAGTTCATTGTGTTTGTCTCGTTGCTTTCAGTTCCTGCCTTGTTCAACAATTCTTGGCAACACTCAGCAGCATCCTCCAACATGGCCAACAACTCTTTGGCAATAGTTGGTGCCATGTCAGCGCGCGCTTTAAACGGATCAATCATTGGAGTATTCATAGCATCTCGCCGTTGAACTGCCAATGCGAATTTGGATAATGGAGAAAGTGAACCAGGCGTAGCTTCCAAAGCGGATAATTCACAGTTGCCATGGTCAAAAGGGTGTTTCATATTTGCGCCCCTACCGTCTTCACTGCATCCTGCATTGTCGATTAGAATATTGCGCATCATACTCAACAACCCTGCAAGAACATTGGTATGATCCACCCTACTATCAAACTGGTTGAGAATAGATTTAAACATGGAACTGCAGTCCAAATTGTCGCGCTTGTAGCTGGCAATGTCCTTCAATGTTGTGCCGTCAACCCAATACTTGATTCTAACACCTGCAGTCCTTCTGTGCCCACCTGCATCACTGTCATGTTTGGGTGTGCCATTGAGTCCAAATGTCCCAAGCCACACCAGGACATAAATCAGCGCCTCCCAGTCGTCGAGCTCGGTACGCTTGTTGCTGTTGCCCTCGAGGTTGTTCACGCTCATGAAATTCAGTGTGCCGATATGCTCGTTTTTCGGCATCGCGTCCAGATTCTCGCAGTCGATCGCATGGTCAAAATCAATCAACATGCCCTTGACAGTGCCATCCATCATACGCCGGAAAAGAAAGTTGCCTGCTGAGATATCACGGTGCAATATATTGCAGTGCTCGGCAATGGCGCGGTGGGCGCGCATAGCATCGGCAACAGCGATGATCAGCTCGGGAACGGACTGGAGCCTATCAAGTGGCATGCCAATCGGCGACGTGGCAATGCGCTTGTGTGCACAAAATGGCAGCTTCCGAATCTTCTCGCCGACTCTGACATTGTCAAATAGGCCTCCAAGCATACTGCGCGTCGTGTCCTCAGTATATGTATTGCTGCTGCAACTCTGAAATTCAATGCGACCGCCGGCTTCGAGGACCGGATATGTGCCCGCAAGCTCTGGATAGCGCTCGAGTGTCCGGGTGATCTTGCGCAGATGGGCAACCTCGTCGCGCACGTCATTGTCGCCACTTCCATCACCCACCTCGGTCCAGGCGTCCTTGATAAAAACGGTGCAGTCCTTGCTTCTGATGCGACTGTCTCTGGTTGGCTTCTTATCTGTTGCTAGGAAGCACCGCGTGAGCCGCCCAAACAAATGACTAGCCTCAATTGATATGTGGCTACTGTAGAATGTGCGTCCAGCAGATCCATAAGAACCGGCATTGCCACCGCTGCTGTCCGTGCTGTCAGCACTGTCCGTGGTGGCTGTGCCAGGAACCGTAATCTCCCAACAGTCGAGGTCATGCAAGTGCTTAATGCTTGGGTCGAAACCCAGCCGGTGGTCCTCGCTAAAGGACAAATTAACAAACAGCTTGATGACCTCGCCGCGGCCCGCCTCGGTGCAAATGTCCATGGCTTCAGAGACCAGAACAAAGTTGCATCCAAACAAGTATGCCCGGACAGAGCTGCCGCAAATAGTCAGGCCCCACACAAAGCGCCGGTTGGGCTGTGCGCGATAAACGCAGCGACAGTGCTTAGACAACTGCAGCGCGGCGTCGTCCACGTCATCCGATGACGAGCCTTGCCTGACCTCGATGGCGGCAAACAGACCGGCGTACCACTCGTCGTTGTTGTCGATTGCGTCTACATTGCCGTCCAAAGTTGCCTCGGAGCTGTCGGTCGTAGCGACAGTGGCCAGCGCAGAGTCGATGCCCAAGCCAATCCGACCAGTGGTATGGTGGGTGCACTCTTCCCCAGTATCTGTAGTGCTGACTGGCGCAGTGGACGGAATGAGCACCCGGCGTGGCTCGGGGCGTCCTTGCTCTCCTTTGGCATGCTGATGCAGCCCCTGAATAATACGAGATACAAACGAGGTAAATGACTCGGCACCCTTGCTTACGTCGCCACTGCTGCTGCTTCCGTCGTGGTCGCTAGGTGTGTGTGCGCCTGTCCACCTGGAAAGCGCATCGTAGTCCTGCCTGAGCCTGCTCGCCAAATAATCAATGGCGGCGTAGTTCGAGCGAGCTAGCCTAACGGGCCAGACCGAGTCGGCGTTGATGAGCTCTTCCATAATAGCCAAGTCGCCAGCCGGCGTGTGCTTGGAGCCAGATGAAAGCTGCTCCATGGCCCGGTGAACAATGTCAGCAACCGTGGCCGCCCTCTGCTTGTATTCCGCAGCCACTGGTGCCGCCAGTTCGACGACGCTGGGATGTGGTCCGCTGAGGTGTCGCTTTAACTCGCGCATAGCCGGCTCCATACGCTCAAACATCTTTTGTCTTTCCGACGAGCTGGGCTTGGCATCAACGTGGCCGTTGCTGGGACAAGGGCCGGGTGCTGTGTCGGCCTGCTCGTCACCAGCTGGACTGCCTTCTTTTGTGTTGCTGCCTACAAAACAATTTCGGAATAATAAAATGCTGTTAGTATGTTGTGAGCGCACCAAAGCACTTTACGCTGGCCGCAAGGATATGTGTCGGCATACGCAACTGTCTGCAAATAAAACAAACAAACAAACACTTACTATCGGACGGCGTAATAGGCACAGGCTGGGCTTTGTTCTGGCGCGGGGCTGCTTTCTTCTTGTACACGCGTTTTCTGTTGTTTTGCGGCTGCGCGGCGTTGGCAGCAGTATCCGCGTTTTTCCTTGCTCTCTTGCCTGACGGTGCCTGCTTGGAGGCCGCGGCTGCCTTTCTCTTTGTGTTTGTTGGCTGAGAAGCGTTCATCTGTCGCTTCTGCCGCTTTGCGGTAACTGGCTGCGCACAGTCGTTTTGACGGACTCTCTTTGTCGGCATGTTTAGAATATAAGTGTGAATTAAACAAGAAGGTGATGCTGGTTTGCAAAGCGTGTAACTATTGAAAATATATCAAAATAATTTGAACGGAGAAGAAAAAGGAAAAAAAGAGAAGCAGTTATGCGCGTGATGATTTGCAATAACAAAATACACAAAATCAATGGTAAATATTTCAATCTTCGCGTTCCGCAACACTAATTCAGGACAGCCGCCTCAACTACCGCGCACGACACAATCCCTTACATTCGGAAACCACCACTACTGTCCCCTCGATAGCTATAAACGCAGCTCCGCCGCCCATTGCAAGGGAATTATTGTGGATTACTCGTTTAATGTTTTATTGGGTTTTTATAATAAGAATCGCACCAAGGTACTGTGTCAAAAATGGTAAATATTTTGGTTTTTGTTTACATTTGGCAAACGAATATTCAGCGCTTGTCTTTTATTTACACCTATTATTCTTTTTGGATCTTGCAAGCAGTTGTATTGCAAGCAGCTTATTTTATCTGCTGTGGCTGGTCCTTCTGCCTGCCGCACGAGTCAAAAACGCAGCGAGTTGCCGTGTAGATGGTCGCCAAAAGCCTTCTGTGGCCTTCCTCTTATTGTATTGGTTTGAGTGCTTGGCCGCTGCTTGTCTTTTGTAGTGGGCGATGCTGCGATTCCTGCCGCCCTTTGCGCCGATAGCTGTGCTCTACTGCTCCTGCACGTTCCCACTTTAGCTGGACCATCAGTGGTCGACTCTTCCTTTTCTATTCTTGTTTTTTTGCATTTCTGTCGCTGTGTTCTTAGCGTTAGAGGTGCACAAGTATTCTTTCAAATGCCCTTTTCTCTTCGCTTCTTGCTGTAATCCCATTTGCCCCCTATTTTAGTGCTTGGGTTTTGTCCTTCACTCTGTCGCTCTTTCCTCTTTCTTTCAGTCATTTAACTTTTGCCCATTTGGCACTTTTATTTTCACTTTAGCGCTTTTTGAATTGTGCATTCGAATTTCGGTTTCTTTTTGTTTGTCTGTTTGCTGCTCCACTGCTGCCCTCGCCAGAGCGCTTGTGTGGATATGCGCTTTCTCTGTCACGCTTGTGCGCACACTGCTGGTCTACCTTTGTCTCACTCTATCACCGCTCCCTCACACCCGCTCACTCTGCCGCACTGATAGTCGTTTTGTCTCACTCCACATTGATGCCATCCTTGCGATCTTGCCTCTCATGGTCCCTCTGTCGCTGTCTCTTTAGCCACGCACCAGTATCAGCAGCAGCAACATCACTATCAGCAGCAGCACACAACTGGCCGATCTTGAGTCTCTGTCCTGGCTCTCATTTTGGCTTCTCTCTCATTTTGTTTTTTCTAAGTGCCAACATAACTGGAACCAGCGGCTCTCGATCAACCTCTGCCCTGTCATCTTGTCCACTCGCGCCTAGGCACATCTCTTTCGCTCAGTGCTCACACTGAGCGTGCTTCTCACATCTGCTCTGGCTCTCTTTTACGGGCAGATACTTATTGCTCTCTGCCACTGTTCTCATCGTCTGCTCCATTTTCACCCCGACCGTGCAAGCGGCAGACAATGTGGAGAACGCTTGCTGGTGTTGTTTCTTGTCTGTTGTTTGCGCCTGCATGCCCATTCCGCACTTTGTGGCCTGTGCGCTTGGTGTTTGTCACTTTGTCGTCCTTTGGCCTCGTTGCTCATTGCTAGTGTGTCACTTTCGGTTTTCGTGATGCTGCTTGCCTATTGTGGTGTGCCCTTTGTCCCCTCCTCTATCTACTCCCACGTTGAGTCCATCTTGTGCTCTTTGGCGCTGCGGCCCTGATTTGACTTTACTCTGCTTATGTCTGCTACTGTAGCCCGCTTTACCACCTGTGAAGCTGTGGCCCACGCCTGCCGCCTTTGTCAGCAATTGGGAGCGTCACGCTCTGCACATTCGTTCCTACCTGTCATGTCTCTCGCGTCTTTCTTTGTTTTTCTCACGCTTTTCTTTGTCTCTCTCGGCTTTGCTCTGTTTTTCTTGTTTGCCTGGCTGCCTCTTTTTGCACATATGTTTGTGCCTGACTGACCCTTGCCCTTGTGAGTGTTTATCGCTGTGCTGCTTTGTTGCCACTCATAGAAGAGACACTTGGAGATTGATGACGGAGTCTGAGACCGAGTGGATATATTGTGGCTGACCGCCTATAAGCCACGGATAGCACCATTGCATGGCATGCACGTCCTTTTTTCTTATACACAGGCAGACACGCGCACGCATTTGTGTCATTTTGCTCTTGCCTTCATCGACATTGGATCCTGATCGACTCGCGACCTGTGAGCTGCCCTCATCTTGCTCAGACATCTCGTACTCTAGCACCACGCGTTGCCATTGCTGCTCTTTCGTTTATTCGGCGACTGTTGTGCACTTCTGCCTTGGTTGGCAGTTGAAGACTGCTCACTCAGGCACATGTGTGTGCTTCCTTGTCTTGCCTACCTGCACGTTTCACTGACTATTGATGCTCTTTCCACTTGCTCCCACAGTTATCAACAACCATTCATTTAGTGATAAATTCCTTGCGCTTTGTCTCAGTTGCATGTGCAACTGCTGTGCTGCTAAACTGTTGATGTCATAAAAGCTAGTAATGCGTCCTCACTCCATGTTGTGCTGTATCAGATTCATATTTCTTAGTCATGATTAAACTGTGCTCATCAACCCGAAAGCGTTAGCTATTTTCTTTATCGATTCACATTGTTTTTAATCTATCGTATTTGCTATATAAATAAATGCATTTTAGTAATTGCCGTGATAGATGAGTCCAATAAATCTGTATTAAAAACTAAAAACTGAGGAAACCTCCTGTTGAGCCTTCCCTGCTGTCATTTTATAGGCAGGTATAAAATCCTGGCTGCTGCTGAATTAATGCCTGGTCAGCATTGTCTTAACTCGCAAGCTCTCGGCCCAGCTGAGCTTGTGGTAAGAATCACCATATCGAGTTATAAGATGCGGATGCATGCTCGGGGCTCGTTCTCTT
Source organism: Kickxella alabastrina (assembly GCF_025024165.1). Taxonomy (NCBI): domain Eukaryota; kingdom Fungi; phylum Kickxellomycota; class Kickxellomycetes; order Kickxellales; family Kickxellaceae; genus Kickxella; species Kickxella alabastrina. The sequence goes on from NW_026251593.1 coordinate 7,549, forward strand.
GACTAGCTTGCTCTTTTATGCCAGGATTTTTAATTATTATCTTTAAAACAGACTCGACTTTCTTCCGATGTAATATGCTTGATTGTGCACCCCTTCAATCCGCAGACGTAGTAGTTCTGTTTGCCTTGGGATTCAGTTGAGCTGAAAATTCTTGAAATGCTGATAGTAAAATCCGCCATTGTTAGGGCTGACTACAAATGTGTGTTTTTGCTGAAGAAAGATGAATGCTGAATATGATGAATGTGAAGAGTAATGTTGAGAAAATACAAATGGTGGAGCGACTGCACATATTTTATAATGTAAGGGTAGCTTGCAAAAAATTGCAAATGATATAATAATGCAAAGTTTCAAAACAAAATGCAACCAAGTGCAAACAAGTGCTCGTAAATGTTGAAAAGTGTACCCAACCACTCACCATTTGAAATACGTGTATTTATTCCTTGGGGTTAGATATTTTAGATTGTGCCTTAACAGATTTACTAATAAATAAAGGAGTACTCTGGTCTATATTAATGAAAATATAAAATTATGAGTCAATGATTTTGGCATTTAATTCACCAAATATCGTATAATTCAAAAGTTGGGCTATGATTTTGAATACACCCTACTTACTATGCAAATAGAGGTGATGCACGCAAATAATTTGTAAATAAGCCAAATTTAAAGGCAGCTAGCTAGACATTCACAACCATACGTCATAGATGAATCAATTAATATGTTGAGATAAAAGTTTCAAAGTCACATTGTTTATTATTTTAATACGCATGGTGTAATTATTTTAAGGGTAATATTTTTGGGCAGGGGAAGCTGCTGGTGGAAGGAGTAAATAAATGAATTGGTTGATTGATTGATTGATTGATTGGAAAAAGAAAGAGAAATAATAAAGAAAACGTAAAACAGTAAATACAACTCAAAAGAATGGCTGAAATATGCACCTATTGCCATAAATTTGCTGTTGGTCTATGTTTAATTTGTTGATTAAGTATGCGAATCCCCGTTTTTTTATTTTTATAACATTCATTTGCATTAATTAAAAATAAGAAACTTTAATTTGATTCAACATTGTAATTTACTTTGTACTCTGGCTTTTCATGCGCGGAGTAGCATATGGCGGCAAAACAATTAGGCGCGAATTTTTTCGATCGGTGTAACCAAATTTAGCCTAATATTACAAATTTGATTTTTTTTAGCAAAACCCCGATTTGCACATTCACTCCTTTCCGTATTTCCATTCCGGCAAATCGTAACTCCGAATTAAAAGAAACAAGGGAGGGGAGAGGGGTTGCAAAATTAGGCGGGGAGGGGGAGTGGATGCGGGTTTGTTTTTTTGCAAATAAAACCCGCTAAGATGAGCCATGCGTTTAAGAAAAAAAGTATGGAATCTAATCTTTTTTTGTAAACACTCAAGACGGGCCGGGCCCATGTTGACATGAGTCACAAATTTAGTTTTTGTCTGAGAAGCGATGAATAAGAAGAAAAAAGAGATAAAAGGTGGACTTTTGCATGTGCGCGCTTTTTTTCTTTCTTTCGTCAAACCCTTGTTACTTTCTCTTTGCTTGTCATCTTTCCTTTTCTTTTTTACGATCTTAAACAAAATACTTTTGTCTTTATATTTTTTAGTTTTATAAATAGCAATAGCAATAACAATAATAAAGCTCATGCTTCGCGTGCTTCAATCAAGTGCCGTCAAGGCGGCAGCAGCCAAGCGCATCGTTAACAGTGCATCATCCACACCAACCGCAAGCCGTCAGCTATTCTCCACAAGCACGATCAGCCGCGAGCAGGATGGGCAAAAGGGGCAGCTCAACCGATACAGCGCAACCATCACGCAGCCCAAGTCGCAGGGCCCGTCGCAGGCAATGCTGTACGGCACCGGAATGAAGGAGGTGGACATGAGCAAGGGCCAGGTGGGAATCTCCAGCGTTTGGTACGAGGGCAACCCCTGCAACATGCATCTTCTGGATCTCGCCGGTAAGGTCAAAGAGGGCGTGCAGGCAGCAGGACTTGTCGGCATGCGGTTCAACACCGTCGGTGTCAGTGACGGTATCAGTATGGGCACCCGCGGGATGTGCTTCTCACTGCAGTCGCGCGATCTCATCGCGGACTCGATCGAGACCACGATGAGTGGGCTGTGGTATGATGCGAATATCTCGATCCCCGGGTGCGACAAGAATATGCCCGGTGTGCTGATGGCCATGGCACGGCTCAACCGCCCGTCGATCATGGTGTATGGCGGTACCATTCGTTCTGGAAAGGGCTGCAAGGGCCAGCGGTACGATATCGTGTCGACCTTTGAGTCCTATGGCTCATACGTGGCCGGAAAGATCTCCGAGGAGGAGCGCTTTGACACCGTGCGCCACGCGTGCCCGGGTCCCGGTGCCTGCGGCGGCATGTACACGGCCAACACAATGGCCGCGGCCGCTGAGGCTATGGGCATGGCCCTGCCCTACTCGTCGACGTCCCCGGCGAATTCGCAGGAGAAACTCGATGAGTGCTTCAACTCCGGCGCTGCTATTCGCAACCTGCTCGAGCTCAACATTTGCCCGAAGGATATTATGACGCGCGCGGCCTTTGAGAACGCCATCACCTTGGCAATTGCCATGGGTGGATCGACCAACGTTGTGCTGCATCTGATTGCGATTTCCCGCGCGATCGGCATCAACCTGACGCTGGCTGATTTCCAGGCTATCTCCGATCGCACGCCGTTCCTGGCTGACATGAAGCCCAGCGGCAAGTACGTTATGGAGGACCTGCAGCCAATTGGTGGTACTCCGGCTATTCTCAAGTACCTCATGGAGGAGGGCCTCATTGATGGATCGACCATGACGGTTACCGGTAAGACAATGGCCGAGAACTTGCGCGCACTTCCAAGCCTCCCCAAGGGCCAGGACATTATCCGCCCGGTGGACCAGCCCATCAAGGCCACCGGCCATCTGCAGACGCTCTTTGGTAATGTTGCCCCCGAGGGATCTGTGGCCAAGATCACAGGCAAGGAGGGCTTGCACTTTACTGGCACAGCCAAGGTGTTTGACTCGGAGGACGAGATGCTGCACGCCCTGGAGCGCGGAGAGATTGTCAAGGGACACGTTGTCATTATCCGCTATGTCGGGCCCAAGGGCGGCCCTGGTATGCCCGAGATGCTCACCCCGACGAGCGCCATTATGGGCGCTGGTCTCGGCAAGGACGTCGCTATGCTGACCGATGGTCGTTTCTCTGGAGGAAGCCACGGTTTCATTATTGGCCACATTACTCCGGAGGCTCAGGAGGGTGGCCCCCTTGGGCTGATCGAGGATGGCGACCACATCACCATTGATGCTGAGACCCGTGTTATTAACGTTGACCAGCCGGAGGCTGAGATGGCTCGCCGTCGCGCCTCTTGGGTCGCACCTCCGCTGAAGGCCGATCGCGGAACACTGTTCAAGTACATCAAGACTGTCAAGTCTGCGTCCTACGGCTGCGTGACTGACGAGTAAGCGGTTAAGAAATATTGATTATAATCTTAATAAATGAAGTTAATTAATTAATTGTATGCACTTGAGTTATATATAGATGGACCTTGCCTGTGCACATTGCTTTTTCTACATATCTTTGGTGTATTTTATTTGTTTTTTTTAAATGGGTGTGTTGTTCGTGATCCACTTTTTGAACCTTTTGAAATAATAGAAAAATATCACCAGTCCATTAATTTTTTATTTTAATTCTCCAACACTCATTTTTTATTTATTTAAAAACAATGTTATGATTGGTGCCAAAAGAGAGGTCGTGTCCTTTTTATTCATTGCTTTATTCTCTTTGAAAAAAAGAAATATAAAAAAGGGTGATGCATTTTCTTTTTTCTTTTTATTATTTTCTTTTAATTTCTATTTTTTGCTTTTTATAATAAGGCAGCCAACCAGCCAAAAATAAAAATAAAGAGAGAGTGAATGAAAAAATGGGTTTGAGAAAGAGAGAAAAAAGTATATGGTAGTGTGAGACTCCAAAACTCTTATTTTTTGCTCTCTTTTCTCTTTCTCCTGTTTAAAATACTAGTCCATATATATACTTTATTTTTATTTAGCCAAACTATTTATTTTCTTGTATTTATTTGAAAATAAAAAGTGTAAGGTTTTTCCCTCCTCAATATATAACATAGAATATATGTAGCAAAAACTAGCATATATTGTTTTGTCTATTTTATTTGCGTATATAGATATTATTTCCCTTTTTTCTTATCTCTTTTTTATTTCATATTCCTTATTCATGTATTTAACTCGCACCTTGGTCATAACCCTCTTCATCCTATTTACACTCTCATGGCAATCCAACGCAGAACTATTCTTGCGTAAAAAGAAAAATGAAGGTGGTGACAATAGCGGTGGCGGAGGCGAAGACTGTGAAAATGATGAGAACCATCATGGAAAAGGGGGTTCCAGCGGCAGTCACAAGCACAATGGAACCAAAAGCAGCAACAACAGCAAACACACTAAACCATCCTCTGTCGATAAGACTAACATTGCTATGAGCAGTGTGAGCGGCGCAAGTGATGTGCAACTTCCACGGACCCCACGGGACACCAATAGTACTGCATTGGAAACCTGCGAATCCGGGTTCACCAGCTGCCCCATCTTCGGCTGCATCAGTGACTTGCAGTGCCCGGATACCTGCGCGCAACGCACTACCCCCGAAACTTGCATTTTCAGCCTCAACGGTAATGGATGTCGGTGGTCAATGGGCAGTTGTGTACGGGATATACAATGTCCCGTAAACTCCCAAGGTATATGTCCGGAGGGGTGTCAGGGATGCGGGCCCTTTCAGTGTATTGTGGAGGGTCTGGTGTGTCCTGTGGCTTGTGAGGATAGGACAATGTCGGAGTGTGTTGTGGGAGGGGCGGTGTTTAACGGAATAGGATGTGCGTGGAATGGAAATTCTTGTGTTATGTGGGATGTGATTAATGCTGTGCCGGTGGATGCAAGGCAGGTGAGGGCGGCGGATTATAATTTGGGCGATGATGGATCACCCTCGGCTTCGGGCTTGGATTCAGTGTTGGGGGATAGTAATGGAGGGGTTACAGATACAGTTACAGATGTGGTTTTGAAAACCACCTATGTGGATTCGTCCGAACCAACAAAGTCCAAGACCAAGACCAAGACCAAGACCAAGACAAAAACCAGCGAGAAGACAAAATCGTGTACCAGCACAACACTGGTGGAATCGCCGTTACCTTCCGAAGTGTTGCTGTCCTCAGATGAGAAGCACTCAAAAACAACAACGAAACCCCCCAAATCTTCACCATCCCCAGAACCATCACCAGAGTCTTCAGAGTCTAAAAATAATGACAAAACAAGCTCATCTTCAAGTTCCAAAAAGACCGATCCACCCTTGGAGTTCCTTAACATATCGACAGTGAGCAGTCTGCACAACCCATTCTCACTCGAGTCATCATCCACCCCAAGCAAGACCAGGTCCATATCGACGATTACCGGCACAGGCAAACACACACAGTCTTCCACTGGCATATCACCATCACCCTCACCAACAGGCTCGTCAACTTCAAATCAAGCTTTGGATAATGATGAGAAAGCCAAGGGCCTGGGCCTTGGCTCTCTCATTGGCATCCTGGTGGTGGTCCTCGGTGTTGTTGGGCTGGTGTCCTGGGGCGGTCTGTATTTGGTGACTCGGCGCAAAGCCAGATTTAATTCGTTGCCTGGAAATTACCAGCCACAACCGTCGAGAACTCTGCCGACGTATTCGCCATCGAATTTCAGTAACCCGAGTACGGTTAACTTGCCGTATTCTGGGAATGGAGCGAGCGGCAATAATAGTCAGTAAAAGGAAATGCATTTGAAAAAATGAAATTCTTGTATTTTTCTTTTTGGTTTGGTTTGGTTTGGTTTGGTTTGGGCGCTGGCCGCCTGATTCAAGAGTCGGCGAGGTTGGTGGTATTTGCAAGGCAATTAGATAAAGTTTTTTATATATAAAAATACATGTATTATTATTACTATTATTGGTTAATTGTCTATATGTGGACGAGGTTGATCTGGTAGTATGCCAAAGCACCCTTACGGGGTGTCTGTGGGGTGGGCAAGGGCCTCGGAGCCGGCAAATTCGGAAAACTCGTCCTCAGCGTCCTTGTCCTTGTCCTCGACCTCGGCCCCGTCTTCAGCCTTGTCCTTGTCCTTGTAGTCGGCTTCATCCCCCACCTTCGCCCCATCACCCTCACCCTCACCCTCACCCCTGCCTTCATCCCCACCCTCTTCAGCTTGCCCACCCTCATCGTGTGCGTACGGTGGAACCACCCACTCGGAGATAAACGAATCGTCCATGTCCAGCATGTCCACAGGCTCCGCCGCAGCATTCCCCCCGCCCATCGGCACGCCCACAGCCCCGCCCCTCCGCCCAGCGCCTGCAACCGATCCAGGGCTCAGCCCGGACATCTTTTGAAAAGCCGCATACCTCAGCGCCATCACCACGGCAACATCCGACCTCTCCAGGGCAATATCCAGCGGCAACATCCCATAAGCATCCGGGGTATCCCACTGCGCACCCCTGCGCACAAGATACCAGACAACGCGCACATTGCCCAGCCTTGCCGCCCAATGCAGCGGCGTCCCGCCCATACTCCGGCCGGGCGAGCCATCGTAGGACGTGGCGGTCATGCGTGCGCGTTGGTTGGGATCCGCGCCCCACAGCAGAAGCAGCTCCAACATGCCAAAGTCCCCCGCGCCCACAGCCTCGACCAACGGCGTCGCGCCCGTCGCCGAATCAAACGCATTCGCACTGGCGCCTTGCGCCAGTGCTCGCAAGGCGCGTGGCAGGTCGCCAGAGCGCGCAGCCTCCAGCAGCTCCGGCCCCGGCTCCGCGCCGGCCTGCAAGGCACTGCCGACGAACAGGCGGTTGGCGTACTTTTGCATGATAAACGGCTGCCTGTCGCCACGGGCGCTGGCAGCCCTGGGCCTCCGGGGCTCGTCCAAGGAGGGCCTGCGCGCCTCGTAGATGAGGTTGACTCGGCGGTTGCCCAGGCGCCGCATAATGTGCAGCAGCTCAGGCTCCCAGTTGTCCAGCTTGACCGAGCGCACCTTCGACACGTGCACGCCCAGGCTGCGGTGGATGCCGGAGCACTCGATGCACAGCAGAGCCCCGACGGTTGTCGCTGCCCACTCGGGGCTCGGGCCGCCGCAGTCCACGCATTGGTCGTTGCCGTCGACGCCGGCGAGCTCAGCCATGCGCTGTCTCTGCTGCGCATCGCGGCTGTCTGGTGCTGCGCCCGGCGCGCCCTCGGATGCGGGCGGGAGCGAGCCGCGCGGGATCGGCGGACTGCCCCTGCCGCCGCCGCCGCCGCTGCCGATTGGCTGCGACGCCGTGCGCGTCACGGCCAGGTGCGCCGGCGCATGCGCATACAGCGAGGCCTCGATGGCCTGGCGCAAGCAGCTGTGCCACGCAAGCAGGTCGTGGGCGGACTCTGCCTGCAGAATGTACGTGCGGTTGGGCGCCACCAGCTCGAACACATGCCGGCGGTCCAGTGCCGCAGCGGCGCCCGAGCCCGCGCGCGCCAGGCATAGGTGCAGGGGGATGGACTCGCGGTCGCGCGGCGTGTCGCGCTGGAAGTGCGTCAGCTGCCCGCTGGATACGCAGAACCACCGGCGCTGCCATGAGGACAGCAGGGAGTATTGGCTGCGCAGGAACAGGTACCCGGCCATCTGCTCGTTGGGTGCGAGCGCCAGTGACGGTACCAGGGGCCGGTGGGGCGCAACTACTGTCGGCTGCCCGCCCCCTGTGTCCCCTTGGCCCTGGCCCTGGCCCTGGTCTTGGCCTTGGCCTTGGCCTTGGCCTTGGCTGTAGCCCTGACCTTGGGCCTGACCTTGGCCCTGGCCCTCGCCCTCGCCCTCTTCCTCTTCGTTCTGGCCCACGCGCACATATCCGCTGCCGCTGCCGCTGCTGCGGCCAGTACTAGACGAGCAGCTGGCTGCGTACATCTGCTGCGTAGCGGCTGCCACCGCCTGCGCCTCCTCCATCTCCGCCGCCGCCGCCTTGCGCTCCCTCGCCAGCGCCGCCCCCAGCGCCTGCATAGTCGGCTCAGCACCCCTCAAGGCAGCAAAGGCCTGATGATGGCCGGCGTATTGCGCATAAACAGTGGACAGAAACCCCTCCATAAGGTCGATCCGCGTCACCGACGCCAGGCGGCTCAAGTCCATGGCCAGCCTCTGCACCTGTGCAATGTACGCCCCCTTGGCGGATTCTACAGCGGCCTCGGCGGTGTCGATTTGCGGCTGCGGATCGCTGGGCTTGCGCGCCATTAAACGCCCGAGCTGCGACTCGTACTCGGCCTGCAGCACGTCTACACGCTTCCGCCCCTGTCGCACCCGCCCAAGCCCCCCGCCGCTATCCGATAGCTCCTCCTCCAGAGGCCGCACAGCTACCATGTGTAGTTGCTCCACGTGCATCGCGCGTCCACGCTCAATTTCTGCCAAAATCTCGTTAAGCGTCTGCAGACTCTGCGAGCTCTTCTGCGGAGCACTGCCTGTGGGCGACAATTGCGCGATTCCGTTGATGCGCGCGAGCACTTCTGTCCACTTACTGCTGTAGTCTTGCGACACCTGCTGGAGGGCTTTGCATGCTTTGCTGAGCCCCTGGATGTGCGACTCTAGTGTGCTGCTGTAGTCTTCGAAACTGCGCAGGGTAGTGCGGAACTGTGGTGAGTCGCTGATGCTGTCGGATAAATTGAGTAGTCCGTTGATACCGCTGCCGCCGCTGCTGCTGCTGCCCTGCGCGTCGTGAGAATGCCGCATTTTAGTGCCCAGTTATGCGAATTGTTTTCTTTCAATAAATGAAAAAGGTGGTGTGTTGAATTCGACAAGATGAAAAAGCGAAATGCCAACAAAAAAAATGATTAAAACCATATAAAATAAACGCTACTCTTTTTAACTTTTCTTTGCATCCTTTGCATCACACCTTCTTTCCTGGCAATCCAATAACACGGACCGGTCCTCCTTTTTTTCTTTTTGTGATGACATGTACGCTCAACCCAAATAATCACTACTAATCCGCTGATCTCGATTCTAAAAAAAATGTAATGTTTTTTTTTCTTCAAAACTTTTATAATAAAATTAATTATACCCCTTTTTATTTCCCTTTTCTTGTTTTTATCTTGCTCATTTGACTTGCATAAATTATTTTTTTTATACGTTGATACTATGCCGCCCAAACAAAAGAAACAGTCCCTCTATTCAGCCGACTCCCTTGAGGACGACTTCGCAATCGACACCGAGTACGTTTCGGATCAAGCTGAGTCCCACCACAAACCCCAGGAGGAGGACGACAACGACGACGATAGCTCCCCTACATTGCCCACCACCGCATCCAACAAACGCAAAACAACCACAGTCACAACCACCACCTCCAACAAAAAGCAAAATCTCACCACTCCCACAGCACCAAAGGAGAAGAAACCCAAGCCAGGTAAAATCGCCAACTTTACCGTTCCCGAACTCCCCCTTGACCAAGTATCGCTCTGGAACCAATACATGAAAAAGGCCTATCCTGGCATCACCCAGTTGGAGCTCGAAGACCATCTAATGCACCCCAAGCACACCTACACCATCCCCTCACCCCACAAGGAACCCACCTACGGCAGCCCTGATTATTTGGAGGAGCTAACAAAAACCGCTATTTCCACGGGTAAGAGCAAAAACAAAGTCATGAATGGCGCCCCACAAGTCCTCATCATCAGCAGCTCTGCCCTTCGCGTCGTCGACCTCGTGCGTAGATTACGCCCAGTTTCGACTAAGCGTCCAGTGATGAAATTGTTCAGTCGTCATCTCAAAATTCAGGATCAGAAAAAGGCCCTGGCGGATGGTGCTGTGGATGTAGCTGTGGGAACTCCTAATCGCATTTTGAAATTGTTGGAGGAGAAGGATTTGAAGGTCAATCGATTGAGATTGGTTGTTATTGATTGCTGGCAGGATGATAAAATGCGTGTCGTGGTGGATATGGATGATACTAGAAAGGATTTATTCGCTATTTGGCGCGATCACTTATTGCCCATGTCGAAGAATCCGGATTTTGGTTTCAAGTTCCGCCTGGCATAAATCCATTCCCTTTTTTTTAAAAATAAATAAACAAAATAATGGTATTTGAATTAAACATTAAAACCTATTGAAGAATTAATTGATTGAAAACACAAACCTTTATCGTATGCAAATGAATGATGCGGATACTTGGCACCCAACCTTTTCCACATATCTTCAAATGCCCGATTGCACACTGATGTTAAAGCCAAATGAGCAAGCAAAGGCAAAGGCAAAACAAGTCCCAGAATAACATTTGCCGGCGGATATCTAACATTGTCATCGAATAAACCGCGCTCAATACTCATTCTCTTGACGGAAGTAGACAGTGGATCCACAATCGGCACATCATCCAGCTCTATGCCCCTCACCCAGGACTGCCATGCCGGAATTGTACGGATCCTCGTTTCCAATAAGATATTTTTCAGGTAGATCTATGAAAGCAGGGAGGCAAAAAAGAAGCGCCGCGATTATTCTAATGTCGATGGGTTTATCGAATCTCGGTAAAGCGAGGCTGGTCCGGTTGATTTTGCTTGTATTCAGATCCAGCTCCCGAATTATTAGAACCAGCTCCGCCTGTCTGTCAATAGTTTTGCAGTCAAACACTTTATTAGTCAGCTCATAGAACCTCGGGGTATCTGCAATCTCAAAGGTATTGTAAATGTAGATTTTGCAGCTTCCAAACCGCTTGAACTTGTGCCAGTAGAAAGACTGAATCCCATGGAATGATCCTGAAATGTTGACATTGGGAATATACGCAGGTAACAAGGCATTGTTGAGGATGCCTGGGCACCAGCTGACTGAAAGGCAAGGTTTAGATACTTCAAAGCAGGGAACACCAGCTGAAACTCGGGGTTGTGCACATGGCTGATATTACCCACCACTAAATTCTCGTCTTCATCATAGTGTACTCACATTAAAAAATAAATGCAGTTTTTTCAGTCGAGAAAACTTAATTTATCCAGAGGTGATACCATTGGGCAAAACTCGTCAACGAAAAGCCAGAAGTCAATTGGTCCAACTTCAAGCTCTTTCGGGCTTTTGAGTTGACCTTTGGCAGACTGTCCACATTTAAATACTCCGCGTATTAAGACTGAGATGAGTGAGTTGGTCCGAAAATGTCAGCATCGAAAATAAGTCACTTAGTGGCTTGAAATGTGTACTGGGCACCACACATTCTATCTTCCCTTTTCAAGAATCAAGATCGCCCTCATGGCCACTATACAAATTTCTGTTATTGCTGGCTGACATCAAGGAACACCATGATGTTTACAGCGCTGCCTACACAGTGCTGCCCCCTTTTTTAGTTTAGTAAGGAATGTTTAAGACTTGAATATATCGATTTAGACCCACATTTTTATAGAGCACGATAGAATGTACCTGGGGCTTTTTAGCCTGGTTGTATACTGGTCAATGAGAATATTGGCAATCGTACACGACGGTTTGAATCTGTCCTGGGTATTAATAGCAACTTGTACCACGTTTATAAATATTCTGGTCAGGCTCACGGCATGCTCCACAAAAGCTTGACATCTACACTACCCTGGTCTGCAACACTAGTGTCCTCCATATATGCTTCTTCATCAGAACACTCGAACTGCAATAATCTGACACCTGTCCACACACTGCCCACATGGTCCAACTCCGGAGACAATGCATCTAGCAGCAACAAACCATTGGAGTAGCTGCCAAGGTGCATGTCAACATATTTGACGTGGTTCTGCCCTCTGAACGCCAAGATGTCACTGATGTTTGTGTCTAGTTTACAATCCCATTGTGCTAGCTTATCAGTAGCATTAAAGTCGTGAGAGCCCTCAATTTACACTCACGACCAGACAATCGGCAATGCAATCCTTCTCCACTGGTGACACACTTTCAACAGGGTCATTAATTGATGACATAGCATGTTTTTAACTACCCCAGGTGTGATACAAGAAATTGCGGCTTGTCTCTGGCGATTGATTAATGAATCAATCGCCAGTTAATTCCCTACTTGGACATGCGGGAATTCATATGCACATATAAATACTAATGAATATGAACAGTGGAGGCTGTTCATCTCGGAGCTTTCTTTTAGTTCATTCAGTTCAAATATATATTTTTAACATAACACCAGGCTTGCTTGTTTTGTACATATGGTCAACTGCAAACTCTAAGATGTTTAGAACATTATTTGACAACTCGATGCTGGACATGAAGTAAAAAAGCTGAAAGTATAAATGAAATTGGCAAAATTGAGTATTACGCTAGAATTTCGGTTTTAAGAAAAGAGAAGGTATGGTGCCAAATGTGGGTGTACTAGATGAATTGAACTAATTAATAAAGTCTGAAAAATGTCTG
>NW_026251594.1:0-19849 GCF_025024165.1 Kickxella alabastrina
GCGTCGCTTCGAGACCCGCGGTTTCAAGATCCTTGCCCTCCAGCTTGTCCACCCTAGCAAGGAGCTCCTGAGCGAGCACTACTCGGACCTCGCCGGCAAGGCCTTCTTCCCCAGCCTGCTCGCCTACATGCAGTCCGGCCCCGTTGCCGCTTTTGTCATCCAGGGCAAGGGTGCTGTCAAGATTGGCCGCGTTATGCTCGGTGCCACTAACCCCCAGGACTCCGCCCCCGGCACCATCCGTGCTGACTTTGCCCTGGATATTGGAAAGAACGTCTGCCACGGCTCCGACTCGGTTGAGGCTGCTGAGCGCGAGATCGGCCTGTGGTTCCCCCAGGGTCTCAAGTCCTACACCCGCGCTGTTGACACCGTCCTCTACGAGTAAATTGTTTCGGGCGTCTCTGTTGTTTGATGCTAGGCCTGTTTCCTATATTTTGTAATAAACGACGAGTCTTTACATTTGTCTCAATCTGTTGTGTTAAAGGCAGAATTTGTATCGTTTGATTTCAAAGTATTTCTCGGTTCTAATTCAGGAGAGTCCAAATAATAAAGCAATCCATGAGACTGAATCCCATAGTTGGGCTACGCTGGGCAAATTAGAAGCTGCGAAGCATGTTTGTGCATAATGTGGTGGCACGAAATAACATCCAAAGCACGCCCCTCTCTCTCTTTTACAAGTATTCAATAAAAAAAATTTATTATTCATCTTTTCAGCTTTGATCATGTCTGCCGAACACTACGCTGACGAGCAACAGAATGAGATCGAGATTCTGCAGTCAATCTACCCAACCGAGCTCGTCGAGCTATCGCAAGACCCGCGGCGCTTCACACTGACCATCCGCATCGACGACGGCGGCGACGGCGATTTCCGGCCATGCACCCTTGATCTGACAATCGAGTACACGGCAACCTACCCGGACACACTCCCCGAGTTCACCATTGACTTTGCTGAAACCGGCAACGACGCGCCCACGGGCGAAACCGAGGCCGAATTCAACACGCAAGACATGGTCTATTTGACAGAAAAAACCCGCCAAATGGGCGAAGAATGCCTGGGCATGGCAATGGTCTTCAGCATGGCATCGGACCTCAAGGAGGCGGCGATGCAGAGGCTTATTGAGAAATCCGTGGAGCTGCGGAGACTCAAGGAGGAGCGTATCCAGAGGGAGATTGAGGCAGATCAGCTCAAGTTTATTGGAACTCCAGTGACCCGGGCGACGTTTCTTGAGTGGAGGATTCGCTTTGATCGGGAGATGAAGGACCATGCCGCAAGGCTGGCGGGGGAGGCTGAGAGTGGGCCGGGTTCGAGACGTTTGGCGGCGGTATCTGCTGGTGGTGCTTTTTCTGCTGCTGCGGCGGCTGCTAGGAAGGATACCAGCAAGCTTACAGGCCGCCAGCTGTTCGAACAGGATAAATCTCTGGCCCTGTCTGACTCTCGCTTTATCTCCGAGGGTGACGTGTCTGTTGATGCTGCTACTTTTGTCAAGGAGGAGAATGTGGCTGGCCTGGCCAGCGAATGATTTGGCAGAGAGTATTTTTTTTGTGTGTTTAATTTCACGTGCTTGTTTCCACATTTATTATATTGACTCGGTCAAAACGCAACAAAAAATTGTCCGTTTTCCATCCCTCACCCTTCTTTCTTTCTTTTTCGGTAGGGTACCGCGCATTGCATTCAATTGTATGCCTTCCAACTCTGCCTTTTTTCATTTATTTTTCATCCATATTTTATATTTCCTATTCTCACGCTCACGATCCAGTTCCAATTATTTCGACTACTCAATTATTCCACTAAGCACACACACGCGCGCGCGCTGGAAAGCCTTTGACATGAACCCCTCTACCGCCGACACAGCCAACAGCCACAGAAACGACACATACGAGCAAACCACCGTCACCACGCCCACAGAACCAACGTCCTTCCGAGGCACATCTACAGACACCAAAGCCGAGTCCTCTTTGCCAAACACCACAAATGGGGCGAAAAAGGCAGAGCGCGTAACCCGGGTGACGAAAAAGAAGGGCGAGCTATTAACAGAGAACGAGAAAAAGGCCAATCACATTGCGTCGGAGCAGAAGCGCAGACAGAATATACGCGTGGGATACGACCAGCTGATTCAAATCGTGCCCACTTTGACGCCGTCGCAGAGGAGCGAAGCCCTGATTTTGCAAAAAACCGTCGAGTACATAAAATACTTGCTGATGGAGCGGGAGATCCTCGAGGGACAGCTTGACGATGTTAGCCGCTAGTTGAGCGGAGAAGAGAGACAAAATAAGATTGAAGAAAGGGGAGGGGAGCCCAGCGGTAGCGGTAGCGGCAACAATCCTAATACGCTCTCCTTATTGTCTTTTCTGATTGTCTTGTCTGAAATGTTGTACACTTGTTCTTTATTTTACACGTTTAACCTTTATTATTTTACCTGCTTGTCCTGTTGTTGACTGTGGTGAGAATCACCACGTGAGCTCAGCTGAGCCGAGAGCTTGCATGCTAAGTCAATTCCGAGCGCGCATTGATGCAGTAGCAGCTGAGATGGCATTCAGTCATTATAGCTGCCTATAAAATGGCGGCAGGGAAGGCTCAATAGGATGTTTCCTCAGCTCTTGTTTTAATAAGGATTTATTGGACTCATCATTTCTGGCGATTACTACATTGATTCTTTAAAGAAAAAAGCCATTGTTTTATGTATTCACAAAATAAAGAAAAAGAAATTAATGTCATTATAATACATATTTTTTATACATGATAGAGCTGCAGGCGCCGAATACAACGCAATATGCAACTGAGAGAGCCATAGAGCTGGCTCGGTGCCTGTGTCCTACATAACACCAGGAAGAGAAGTCTCGTCGTCAATGGCAAAGCCAAGTCTCCGCGCATGCTGGCGAATATCATCCGCCGACACATACAGTCTGAATCCAAGCAGCTTCAGCAACGCCCGCTCCATAGCGGCAATTTCTCTCCGACTAAACGCGCCCCCAGCAGCCACAACAAAGTTCTCCGCCGACACCGTATGATCCGACCAAAACTTATCCGCCAACATCAATGCTGCCAAAAACACCCTATACGGGGTATCCGCAGCCACCGTCGCCGAAACCGGCAGCCTCTTGCGTAACCGCTCAACATACACTAGGGCAGTCACCAGAACCGCCGTCTTGGTATTCAGCGCTGCGATCACTATGCTGACAAACCCTTCGATACTCGGCAGTAGGTGGCCACTACTTGATGCCACTGTGGCTGAGGTTGGCGTTGGCCTGGTGGGGATTATGTGCGCAAAGTTGTTTCGCAGACTATGCGTGCTTGTGTTGCTCTCGGGTCGTCCTCGTTCGTGCGCGCGGAGAAGGGCGTTGAGTGAGTGTGCGGTTGTGCGCATGAGGAGCTGCGAGGTGCTGCTGTTTGCTGGGTTGCACAGATCAATGTGTGCGCCTGGAGTAGCTGCGATAATTGCTGACATGGTTCCCAAGTGTTATTAGTGAGTGAGCGTGAGCGTGAGCGTGAGCGTGAGCGTGAGCGTGAGCGTGAGCGTGAGCGTGAGCGTGAGCGTGAGCGTGTGTGTGTGTGTGTTGGATAAAAGAAAAAATTGGATAGTGAGAAGGAAAGAAGAAAAATGGAAAATGAATAGAGTAATTTTGCTGTTACAAATAAAAAAGGACAAAATAGGATTTCACGTCAGGAACTTTTGGCTATTCTTATACCACAGGAGAGACATGTTTTTTTAAGCACCCACCCTTTTTTATACCCATTGTGCAGCTTCCTCTCATTCGCTGTTCCCCTTCCCCATTTTGCTCTCTTTTTCTTACTCATACTCCCTTACCCCTTCTTCTCTCACTCACTTCACAGTAAATAAGTTATTTATTTTCTCGTCTTTTGCTTGGCCAACTGAGACTTTACTTCTTTCTCCGCTTGAACACAATCGCCTAAAACAATCTCTCTTTGTGCCCTCCACCTCCCCCTTTTTTCTCTCACCCTTACTCATAAATCGGTTTTTTTCACCTGTTAGAAAAAAACATCGTTTCCGAATTCAAGGAATCCGTGTTCCGGTCAACAGATATTCGTTTCTTGTGTGGGCAACAGAAAAAAACCTGCTTACATCAAGTTAAAAATGGATTCTTGATGCAACAAAAAAAAAGACTGACCAATAACATGATCACAAATACAGTTTTGCTCAGCCAAAACAACAAATAAACTGTTGAAAAAGAGAGCTGCTTGCTTGCACACTCGTTGTTTATATGTATTTTTTTGTTGTCAAAGGCATGATAAAGACAACAATACCCAAAAATAAAAAAATGCAAATAAAAGCAATTCCATGCAGCAAAAATAAGCCGAGCCTTCCACACACACTCTCTTTTACAAAACACATAAAGACTGCATGCGCTCTTTACCTTTTATTTTTGCGTCCTAATGTATGTGCCACAGAGAAATTTTTTATAATTGCAAAACATATGCAAACAAGGTTTATTTT
This sequence comes from Kickxella alabastrina, assembly GCF_025024165.1. NCBI lineage: Eukaryota > Fungi > Kickxellomycota > Kickxellomycetes > Kickxellales > Kickxellaceae > Kickxella > Kickxella alabastrina. The sequence continues at coordinate 4,452 of NW_026251594.1, forward strand.
TTACTTGTGATTGGATCCTCTCACTTAAAATGTCAATTTGCAGTCACAACAACTAGAATGTTAGGCAAATTGGATGCGTTGGATTTATATTTGGCGTTGTTTGTCAAAAATAAAAGCTGCTTGAAAACTTTCGTAAACACATGTGTAAAAATAAAAAAGTTGATATTCTAGTGTAGGGTAGGAATCCAGGTAACATCACGAGTATCGGGTGGGTTTTGTTAACCGAAAAATAATATTATACAATTGTATGTTCTCCCTTTTTCTTACTGGATGCAGAAATCAATCATGCCACTGTCACCCTGTGTACTTTTAACACACCCACATACTGTATGAAAAATGACCAAATTCCAGAACGTCGTGCATTTATGATTCGTGTTTAAACCCCCGGATTTTTTTTTGTTGTTCACCACACTTCCATTATCACCATTTTTATTCTACAAAATGTGATTGGCTGTAATATATTTTTAGCAAATAAGTCAGTCCTTGATATCCAATATCTCACCATATTTAATCACGCAATCAACTACTTAAGTATTATGTGCCTCATCACTCAAAGATCATCACAATATGAGCAGCATACTAAGTTCCGCCGAGACCTCTTGATCAGCTCTTTGAGAGCATCCTCTGTCCAAAAATAGCATTTGATTTTGTAATTATTTTCTATATTTAACGATGGATAGTGGAATGTTGACATAATATTACTTATGTTTGTTTATTTGTTTATATGTAATTTATTCAAAGCGTATTGATATAAAAAAAACTATATCCAAATATTTGAAAAAAAAGGTGTGGGGGAAGTTCAACTGAATTTAGCCACAAAAAAGACCTCCTTTACACCGTATATGTTACGCCAATTTACGCAATGACGTTGGCAGAATTAAGCGCATGCACGTTGTCGCAGACTACATTAGCATTTTTGTTATTGGCAAAGACAGTGTTGTCGCAGCAGTTGGCAGCAAATGCGTTGCGGTCAAATGCATTCACAGTGTTGGCTGCAAAAGGGAAACCACCACAGCCACCACAGCCACCGCCTACACCCCAGCCACCACAGCGCTTGGCTACGTGGTAACCAGCATGACCATGCTCGACATTGTTCCTGGCAAAGTTATGCGGCTTCTGGACAGTGTTTCCATTTGCAGCAATGGATGCTTGGGCAGTGGCGCTCGAAATAGCACCCAGAGCGAGAACAGCAACGGTAGCAAAGTAGTTGAACATGGTAATGTATCTGTGTAGTTGAATGAAGGAATGAAACGATTGATGTTTGTTAAAGTGAGTTGTCAATACAAATGTAATTGTAATGTATGTGTTTGTGTTTGTATTTGTGTTTTTCTGGAGGAAATGGTTGTCTGTTTTATACACAAAATGTGGCGACAGTTGCTTTAAGCAAAAGGGGTGCAAATATTTGAAGCGAAATATCAATATATTGAGCAAGTATAGTTGCACCAATGATGGTCAGTCAGCCAATCAATCATTCATTCAGTAATTCAGTTGGGTTTTCGGTCAACAAGATGCAAACGGCGTGTGAGTAGATAAATCTAAAAACGTATTTAATAGCAATTACAATTTAGCCTTTACAACTAAAAATGTGTATGTGAAAACATTACATTTTGAATATAACACCTGAGGTGATCGTTAATATAAAATGCACAAATGTTAATTATATTTAGCTACAGTTAAATTTATAGCATTGTTAAATTGAGTTTTTGTCTAGCAATTTAATTTATTTGTGTCTATCTATAAATATATCTATGTCTATAAATGAATATCGACGATAATCAAAATATTAATCAAGCAATGACATTGACGCTGTCAAACTTGTTAATCTGATCCTTACTCACGCTGGCATCCTTGTTGTTGGCGTAAACAGTGTGTTCCTTGTATTTGGCAGCAAAAGAGTCGCTGTCAAGCTTGTTGGCCGTGCTGAGCGAAATTGGAAAGCCCGATATGTAGCTTCCGTAGCTATCAACACCACCGTAGTTGCCAGCACCGCCGTAGCTATTGTACGGGTTGTATGCTCCGCCGTAGGGGTAAGCGTTGCTGCTGTATCCTGCGTTGTAAGGGTAAGCATTGCCATAGGCATTGCCACCATAGGCGCAATAAAGGCAGCAATGTCAGCAAGAACGGTAATAGTAGTGGCAAAGCAAGACATATTTATACGTTCTGTTGTGGTTGTGGTTGGTATTTGATCTAAAGTGGCAAGTGTAAGCTGAATGAGCAGTGTTGTGAGAATACTGAATACCTGGAATATAATATGCTCACTGTCGCTTTATATATACAAATTTTCTGTCTGGAAGTCTAACAATTAATTTTATACGAGACATATTTAAAAGATAAATAGTTGAATTCAAATGCATAATTTGCTTGTACATGTGTTTTATCCATATTTTCTTTATTAATCTGCCCATTATCCATTTAATTTTATTATCAAAGCCACTTAATTGCAGAAATTAGTAGCATTAAATTAATTAGTTGAGCATTAAATTTAATTTTATGTTTTTTTTGCCGTATTGACGCGTAAACCATTAGCTTAATATTAAATTTTTTATTTTTATTTATAGCAATACTTATCCATGTATAAAATAATGCATACAATAATCATTATATTTAAAATCGAGTAAAATGATAAAGCCCAATTCAGTCAAACATCATCACATAATTTCTATCGCTATTGCTGCTATTAATGTTTTTGTGGTGTTTGTTTTTGACCTGAATTTGGCTGAATCAAGCAATTACGTTGGTGGCATTGAGCGCGTGCACGTTGTCGTTGACTACATTGGCGTTGTTGTTATTGGCAAAGACTGTTGTCGCAGCAGTTGGCAGCAAATGAGTTGTGGTCAAATGCATTCACGGTATTGGTCGCAAATGGGAAGCCACCCCAGCCCCAGCCGCTGCACCCAATTCCACTGCAACCGCCTCAGCCGCCGCAGCGCTTGGCCAGATGATCGACAGTGGGATAGGCACGCCTAATAAAGGGGAATCTGGCGATGCCAGCGACAGCAAGAGCAGCAATGAAAGTAATAGCAAAGTTAGGCATGCTTAAAGTGCTAGTTGTATGTGTGTTTGTAAGTGTATGAGGCAAGAGGATGTAGAACACTGAGTGTAATATTTAGTATTTTAAAATGATAGACCAAGTTGCTCTATGTTTATACACTTCATCCATTTGCATTTAATATTGTTATTTGTAGGTGAAACTGTATAAAAAAGTCATATATTATTATTAATATGCTACATTTTACATGTTACTTTAAATATTTTGATATATCGCAAAGTTGGATATATTCACTTTTTTGTAGATTTTAGCTAAAAAAATAAAACATTTGACCAACCCAATTAAAATTGCAGAACATACATGCCAATTAGTAATGTATGCAGCGTGCCTTTTTATTTTTTATTCTTAAAGTATATTTTAGCGTACATTTAACAATGCGCAGCACAACAATTGTTTGAAAATACAAGCAACATTACTTTTCCATTGTTGTTGATTTTTATTCTGGATTGTAACATACATTGGCTGCCCCCTCTTAGTGGTAAAATAGGTCAAATTCTTGATTGGTTAGAAATGTTAGAATGCTCAAATTATGGTGCCCCACTACATTTTGGTTTTCTCTTGCTGTCGTTATTGCTGCAATATCTATTTTGGATAACGCATATAAAAAAGCATATACAGTGCTGTCTACACGGCGTTGTTTTTTAGTTACACATCAGGCGTTTTCTTCCAAAATCCTTCTTATTTTTATACTCTTTAAGTTCAATTTATTCAGTACACCCACACCCAGGCTCTACACAAATATGCTGATTAATATCTTGTTCTTATCTTAATACAATTTGAGATATATAAATATTTTGGCAAGAACAATGTTTTGGATGTTCACAAATAGTGTCAGATGCTATCAAACATGGCATTGTTCTATTCAAAGATAACAACACTTGTGGCGTCACATATTTCCAACAATTTAACTCAATTAAAGTATTGAACAATGTTATAACTACCTTCATCGACTTACTGCTTGTTATTAAATACTTTTCCAAAAGGATATTTTTAAGCTAGCCAAAACACTGAAAATTAAAATAAATTTCCAAGTTTACATTACATTTTTTTAATATTTTTTGGATATTACATGCATTCAGATTAATAATGAGCCTCGTACCGTCCCAATCATTAGGAATAACAAAATACCAGCTATTTTGTGCTTTGGCAGCGTCTCTCGGGTGCATCAATTTTGGCTGGGGCATGGGCGCGACTAATCTTCCTGGCGATATCATATCAAAGTGCAAAGCTGGCCCAAGTCACCTCATTAATTATTTACCGTCGTGTATTCCCGTCAGTGACATTGTATGGGGACTAGTGGTGGGCTCATTTGCACTGGGCGCACTTGTAGGGGCTCTGTCATGCACGCGCTACTCCAACATTTATGGCCGCAAGACAGTTCTACTGTACTCCAACGCATTGTCGATTGCCAGCGCTCTGCTGTTTATGTTTTCTGTAAACATTTCAATGCTTGTCATAGCCCGGGTTTTCATAGGAATAGCAGCTGGAACAGCAAACGTGACATTTACTATTTATATAGTTGAGATCACTACGACAAAAGCTAGGAGCTCGTTGGGATCCATGACCCAGATGGCAGTAATGTTTGGAATAATGCTTGCCCAGCTGCTCTCACTGTCGATGCTGACCCCGCCTCTTTGGCGCATCCTGCTGGCAATGACCGGTGTTATTTCAATTTTCAGTATTGTCTTGTTGTTTTATTGCGCTGAATCACCAAAGTGGCTGATTATGAATGGCCAGCCAGTAGAAGCTCTAAATGCACTGCAGCAACTCCGCAAGGATTCGGATTGTTCTGCCGAGTTCAAACACATGGTCAATACGGCACGAGAGGAGATGGGCCCCGATGCATGCACCGCGTCGATTATTGATGTTCTGCGTGGAAACACGCCAGATAACCTTCAGCACCAGCTTTTGGTATCTTCCATGATGATGGTATTCCAGCAGGCCAGCGGTATCAGCGGCGTGGCATTCTACTCGACAGCTCTTTTCAACACGGTGACTGGGGAAAGTAACTCTGTTTTTTCCAGCTCGCCAACAACATCACAGGTGTTGACCGGGGTTTTATCCACAGTAGGCGCTGCAATGAATCTGGCTGGAATGCTACTCTCAGTGCACTTCCCGCGCAGAACTCTCCTTTTGTTTTCTCATTTTGCTATGGGCTTGTGCAGCATTCTGATATCCGTCGGCAGCATCAAAGGTGTGAATCCATTGGCTATCACCATGGTGTTTGTTTACTTTTCGGTTTTTTCGGTCGGCTGTGGCCCCATCCCGTGGGTGTCCCCGAGTGAGATGACTCCGACGTACGCGGTTGCGGCCATCGGGGCTATCAGCGGCAGCATCAACTTTATATGCATATTTGCCATTGGCCTTGTGTTTTCTCCTCTGCTTGATGCGCTGGATGGGTACACATTCCTGCTATTCGCAGCGACCAACTTTACTGCCGTGTTGTTTTTCTTTTTCTTCCTCCCAGAAACCAAGGGTCTCTACGTTGCTGATGTTGTGCGCATGCACTCTGTCGGTATCCACAATGTCGTGTCTGCGCGGTACAAGATGACTGTCGCATCCCCTGAAAAGGATGCAATTCGGACCGGTTCTGCTTGATTTTCGAATCAGTGATTTTTCCAATGAACAAAAATACACTTTAGCAAATCCCCAACCATTGAGAAAACCTTTGATATTGTGTTTGCGCGCCTATTTTTATATTTTGTTAAAAGGTAGTGTGTTAACAACTTTTACCAGAGGTAGGGAATTAAGTGCGATCATTTGGCAGAGACTCAGCAGCAGCAGCCGGGCACAAAGCCAAGGAGAGCACCATCTGCTGCGGCGGCTGCTCATCCCCGCAGGCAGTGCACGAATTGATTTGTCCACATGTTATGGCGGCTATAGCCGTCAGTTGTTTAACACAGGATAGGGCTTTTGTCAAATGAGCAAGTGGATCTATGAATCTATTTTCTCTAGGCGAAATGTGGACGTTTTTTATCCAGTGCATCAAATTCTAGTTGCCTTCTCATCAGCAATCTTTTTTGCACTTGTATTTTTGCTACTGTGATATAATCTGATTTTTTGAGCGGATGATCAAGACTTGAAAAGCAAGAAAAAAAAGTGAAAATTGTCTAATCGACAAAATTATATTAAGGAATTGCTTGTTCGTTTCAGACAGTGCAGCTTTTTTTCAAATATGCAAGCAGTTTTATTTTCATTTTCAATATTTTCATTTTCAATATTTTTTTGTACGTTATACACCAAAAAAAGACCACTTGAATATATAAATGGGATCGGATACTAAGGAAGACATCGTGATGGCAGAGACGCCAGTTGTAGATACAGCCGCAGTCGAAAAGGCCCCGACAGCAGACACGCCAGCCAAGGAGAAGAAGGACAAAAAGGAAAAGAAGGACAGGAAGAGCAAGGATGAGTCAGATAGCACAAAAGACAAGCCCAAGAGCAAGGGCAAGAAGAAGAGCAGCGGCGGCAAAAAACCTGAGGTCGAGCCGAAGCCGCGGTCGCCCTGGAGTGTGTGGATCGGAAACCTGCCGTACACAGTGACAAAGGACCAAATCCGGGAGTTTTTCAAGCCCTGCGGCGGCGAGATTACGCGCGTCAACTTGCCCAAGAAGGACGGCAAGATTAGTGGCTTTGCTTATGTGGACTTTGACAAGGCTGAGCCCGTCGGCCTGGCACTTGCATACTCGGAGCAGACGATGGGCGGTCGCGCCGTGCTGATCAAGAGCGCCAGCGATTTCACCAAAACCGGTGCCCCATCACGCGTGGCTCCCTCGACCAACGAGGCCGCTGCGCCCAGAAGCGAAAAGCCCAAGGCTGCAGACAAGGGAAAGAAGACACCGGCGGCGGCGCGCAACAAGAACCCAACCAGCCCGACACTGTTTGTAGGCAACTTGAGTTTCGATGTCAAGCGTAGCGACCTCAAGACTATATTCCGGCAATTCGGCGACCTGTACGGCGTGCGCGTGGCCACCTTTGAGGACAACCCGGAGAAGTGCAAGGGATTTGCCTATGTTGACTTCAAGTACACGGACGATGCCACAAAGGCGATGCAATCGCCAGAACTCAAGGAGATCGGAGGCCGCCGCACCCGCATCGAGTATGCCGGCGAGGATGCGACAAAAAAGGGCCGGCCTTGGGAGTTTGATCCCAAGACCATGAACGTGAACCCATCGCACGCCGTCCACCCGATCAAGAAGCGCGCGTACGGCGCCAGGGGCAATGCCGATGACGACGACTCTGACGCCGAGACGAGCGCGCCAAAGGCTCAAGAGGCGCCCAAGGAGAGACCTGCTTATAACAGGAGGGATTCGAACAAAAGATCTCGCAAGCTTGATACCGACAACATGGCCGAGACCAAGCTCCAAGGTCTGCCCGTCGAGTTTGAGGGACAGAAGATCACGTTCGGCGACTAATTTTTTGTTTTGCGCTCATTGGTTATATTTCATTTTGTTCAACACATATTTTACATTTTGGCAAACAAAAAAGTGGCGGATATAATACATCCCAGGTTATATTTCCAGCTGGCCGACCTTTTTGTAGTAGTCTGTGTTCTTGTCCTTTGGCAGGAGCATCGACAGAAGCTCGATGCGAGAGATGACCTGCGTGCCAAGCTCAAATTCTATGTTTAGTTGAAAGTTGATTCAAAGCGAAAAATGAAGTAAATAAAGCAAGACATTGCAGTTGCAGTTAGTTGTGTTGTCAGTAGTGGAGACATTTTACACGGTAAGGTTTAGTTTCCCAAAAAAAACACAAAATAGACTGATGCTCACCTCTAAATGGCTCATGCAAGGCATGCGGTATACCGAAAAAGTCATTGAGCGTGACCCTCTTCGTCTCTTCATCCGCGTCGCTGTCTGCCTTTGCGTGGCTGGGCGCCGCCTTGGTGCCCTGGTTTTTGGTTGCAGACTTTAGCGATGCTGTCGCTTGGCGCTTCAACCGCAGCAGATTGTCCCCCCTCATCTTCATCAGTGTCGCGTGCGGAGACCACGGCCCCATCCTGCCACCAGTGACTGACTTCTCCGAACCATCAGAAATCAGGCCGTCTTCAAAAAACGGAACACTCGGGGGCAGCGTGCACTCCGAGTATCCATGGGACCAGAATCTCAGCCGCAGCTCCCTCACCAGAGCCATGAACTCGGGCGACATCGGCTGTACATTTGCATGGACCACGCGGCCGCTGTCGAGGAACCCCACACCCTTTATAGTCGCTGTTGGCTTGTCGGCGGAGACCAGGTATTTTGACAAAAGATCGTTGGATTCAGACAGTAGCTTGCTTGCGTGGCTGACTGCATTCTCGTCTCTGAGATGCATGGCGCAAATAGTCAGGTGCACTTGTGCTGGGCGGATCAGGTACTTGCGCCATTTGGGAGCGGTCGCTTGGACATGGTCGTTAAATTGCTTCAGGCGCTGCTGGACGAGCTGGTCGTCAAGTCGAATCGCCAAAAAGTAGTTAGCCTGCTTAGCCTTGATCCGCCGAGTCGGGATCTTTGCAGCGCGGTACACCAGTGCTGCTGCTCCCTCCATATCACAAAATGTGTGTTTTGTAGTTAGTCGAGCGTAATAAAAAAAGCCTTATAAAATTAACGAAACTAAGCATCTTAGCTTGTTAGGGAAATGTCATTTCGTTTTCATTGATTGTGCTAAAAAATCTATTATGGTGATAGCACGCCTCTAAAACAGCGAAGTGGCATTGCTTGGGCCAATTAAATTTTGGGGTTTGGCGTGTATATCATATATGGGCTCAACTCCTGCAAAAGCGCCAGCTCCACTAATTTCTCAACAGATGTGCTGCGCAAATCGCTAGACCCCGCCACATCTCGCCATTCCAACCACGCGCTGGAATTCATCCACGGAGCATCTGCATCGATGACCTTGTCGACGAACTTTGCCAAGTACCGCGACCAGGGTTCCTCAAAATCAAAGTTGTATCTCCACAGCAAATCGCGCGCCCGAACTATATCATCGGCCTTTATGGAATCCACAACTGACGCGGCCACTGTGTTTCGCGCACTGCTCTGCTTCATGTGATGGGCTATAATCAACACAGCACACTCGCAGCCCGAATGGCGCAGCCCAAGGGCATCGAAGCTGCTGACGGTCCGCTGGATGGCCACATAGGCGGCATCATGTTTGTCCTTTGACAGCGCAAAAGCGTGCAAAAGGAAATACGCGGACAAGCTGCGCCATGCCAATGGGTCGTTGGGACTGGCGCTGGAGAACGCAAACAGGGCGCCAGCAACCTCCTCCATTGCTGTCACGGCCTGGTCAACGTCCTCATCTTTTGCAAACTTTCTCGGAATGGCTCTAGCAACCTGATCCGCTCGGGAGTTCATTTCGAGCGGATCACGGGTCTGTGCAATCATATCCAAATCGCCGAGAGTGATTCCTAGATACTGGCACAGCGCCTCAATGTAGTGTCCAGCCGCCCGCGTGGCGTCAAGGGTCGAGTCTAGGCGCGCCAGGGCCATCCGGCAATCCAAGGCTGTTTTCAACAATGATCGCGCGGACCAGAACGACGGCGAGCCCTTTGCGCCTCTACGCCCCACATCCTTGTCCATCGCGTCCATGCAAACGAGAGCGTTATCCAGCGCAGACCGCGTAATAGAGTCATCTCCATACGAGGCAATATCCTGGGCAATGTTCCAAAACACAGTCGCGGCAATGGCCGGATCATCCTGAATAATGGCCTGTGCCTTTTTCATATTCGCCAATGCACCGCGCACAACCGGATGAAGTTTCGCTTGTTGCTTCTCTTTATCTGCACTGCCACCGGTCGGATTTGCCGCGCGGACTGCCTTCTTGTGCTTATCAGACTGCTTGTGTGCGCTAAACGTGGCCTCGTTGGAAAACTTTTTCTTGCACGGCACGCAGTGCATTGGCGAGTTGGCGCCATTGTGCGCATTATTTGTGAGTTGGTACGCGGATTTTGATGACAATTCAGCCAAGATCAATGGGTTGACAAGCTCGGTGCTGTTTTGAGACAGGCCTCCAATCGGCCGCTGTTGATGTGACTTGGTTTGGGCCTTTGGCGTTCGATTCTGGCCGGCCAATGCGTCGCGTTGCCTTTTGCTTTGTGGTTCGTAGACGCGCGTCTCGAATATACTCGTTGCGCGGCTCATTATTTTTTATTTTTAGTCCCTTTCTGCCCGAATATTAGCAGCCTTTTTATGTGTTTCTGTTGAATGAGATTGATAATTTATACTACTTGCGAAAATATATTGAAAAAGATGCCGCCTGCTTTGCGCCGCGGGATTTGATATCTGTGAAATATTTTTTGCTGCACGACTAGCAATAACCCAAGGAGTTATAGGGCGCAACACGTGGCTTGTGATGATCCGAAATGCTGAATAAAGTCGCACGCTATATTACGCAGCAGCGCGAATATTGTTCATATATGCATATGTCAACAAGATAGTGCATATCGGCAAACCCAGTAGTGCGGCATATCTGGGACCTTGATTGCACGGTTAGTTGTACGCGTACAAGCAAGCACACATTGAAGAGCAAAGATACAAGCACTACCAGATTGAGCTTGTCGACTGCATTACACATGGCTTAATAGTCAAATAAAATATAGAAACGAGATGATGCTGTTGATAAAATAAAGTATTTTATAGTGAGAAAAACAAGTTTATAGTTTCTATTCCATATTTGCTATTTTGTTTAGCTTGCTGGATGTTGGTCAACTCCATTGGGTGGCTTTTCCCCCTACTTAATTGTAGGTTATTCAATTACAATTACATTATATTATCAGGTGATGGCTGACTCGAACGCCATACATGAACGTCAAATGAGTGGAGGAAGACGTGAAATAAGTACATTACCCAAGCCATTAAAAGTTACCTGTATATCTTAACAAAAGCGCATGTTGATGCACATTTTTTTACACATTAAATGTTGGATGAATAAATACAGGCATTCAGAAACTAGACATATGTCCATGTTGCTTTATGCTCGGAAAATCTTACTCATGAATACCATTTTGTAATGTCAAAATATTTGGACGGTCTTTTTTTTTATAATTAAAACACCGCAAAGTTTTTTTCTTTCTCACACCTTTCCAATTCCTTCTCGATCAGAAACGAAACAAAAAATCTTGTGAGGATCGGGTAGGGAGGGAGGTGCGATGTGAAAAGTGGGGGGAGTGAAGATCGACTTTTGTCAACAAAAAAAATAAACGTTTGGAAGAATCAAAAACTTTTCGCCAACTTGCAAAAAAAAATAGCACAGCGACAATAGTGATCAGCACAAAAGCCCAAAATAAATTTCAGGAAATATTTTTTTGATTGCATTTCTGCTTCCTGTTTGTGGCTTAACTGACTGTTTAAAAAGGACAGAAAGTGAAAATATTCAGCGCTTATATTCCTGGTATTTTTTTCTCTCTCACACGTACTATCGCATCACTATTCCCCGCTCTCTTTTTCTTCTTATTTTGTTTCTGCTGTTCTGCTGTTTACTTCTTTTGTTAATTCGATTGGTGCCGTGGAGTATTATCAAGTCTAGAAATAGATCCTAGTTCCCTCCCGCCAGCTTTTTTTCCTTTTCTTCCTAACTATATTATTTAAACTTTACTATTCTTCATTTTTTTATCACTTAATACACACGTCACGAAGAGATGGACAAGGACAAGTTTAGAGGCCTGCTTCAGACCTTTGAACAGTTGTCTATCAAGCCCGAGCTCGACACCGACTACGAGCCTGACGTGTCCACCCCATGCACGCCGACGCTGGCCAGCCGACGACTCCCCAGCTTGCACACAGCCGAGCCCACAGCCTCAGACATTGACAGATTCCTTGACATAGTCAAGGATAACGGCACATCTTTCCCCGAACTAGAATCCACACACCCGCCGCCAGACAACCTGCCCTTCCAGCCCAGCGCCATTCTAAAGTCCACTACGGAGGAGTACGTGGGAGAATCCGGGATGCGCATCCAACAGCAACTGCTCACAGCGTCGAGGTTCAGATTGACGGCGGGCGTGGCTGCGAGGATTTACTTTCAGCTTAATGCGATGGCCGCAGATCGGACTATCACTAAGGCGGTGAGGGCGAGGGTGGCGACGTTGGAGGATGATTTAATTGCCGTGTGCTCGGCCAACTTGATTGAGGCCGGGCAGCTTGAGAAGCGCGCGCTGGAGGACCACGCTGAGTCTCTGAAGCGCGAGGGTATACTGGATGCCACCGGCCCCTCTGCTGCCGCTGTCTCTGCTGTCTCTGCAATGATAAATGGAAAGACGGAGACTTTTGAAGCATACAGTGGTATTGGGGGACTTGTCAGTGAGCCTGTTGCGGAGGTGGCTCCGAAGGCGACTCCGAAGGACGTGGCGCTGGGCGCGCGCATCAGCGAGTATGCGAATGCATGGCTGGGATTCTGCACGGATCCCTGGGTAATCAGCACAGTGACGCACGGGTTGCTGTTTGATTTCTCGGCCGAGCCTGAGTACAACACTGTGCCGGACCCTGAGTACTCGGCCAATGAGAGCGCAGCCATCGAGAAGGTCATCCGATGGGACCTGGGGGACAAGGTCATTGAGGAGATTCCCTATCGCCCGGAACTTTTTGTCTCGCACATGTTTACTTTGCCTATTGCCGGCAAGCTCAAGTCATTGGTGGAGTTCCGTCTTTTGAATAAGTACTTGGAGGCTGGTAACATCCAGGTAGACGAGACGCCATCGCTGTGCTCCTTGCTGAAGGAGGGCGATTGGATTACGAGGATCAATATCAAGTGCGCGTACCCGTCGGTGCCCATTCATCCGGACCACCGGCGGTTCCTAGTGTTCAAGTACGATGACCGATACTATCAGTACCGGGCAATGCCCTTTGGCATTTCGGTGGCGTCCAAGGTGTTTACCAAGCTATTGCAAGCGGCGCTGCAGCCCCTGCGCGAAGAAGGGTTCCGTGTGACCTCGCACATTGACGAAATCTGCCTTTTGCACGAATCATTCCCGGAGCTGACCGAGCGGACTAAGCGGTTGTGCCGGCACCTTGATGAACTTGGATTCATAATCAACATGTCTACTTCGGACCTTGTGCCGCAGCAGAACCAGAGGTTCCTGGGATTTGTGTTCAATACGTTGGATAATGTTGTACAGTTCCCGAAGGACCAGATTAAGAAGGTGCGTAGGGCTGCGCATACGGCTAGGTCGGCAAAGATTACGGCGAGGCAGTTGGCGTCGCTTCTGGGAAAGATTCGGTCGATTATGCCGGCGATTGGACCGGGGATGTGGAGGATTAAGGAAATTGAAATGTGCTTGGACCAGGCGATCACTACGCCCGAGTCTTGGGACGATGTTATTCCACTGCCAGAGACAGTTATTATTGAGATCGACTGGTTGTTGGAGACCATTTTGGTACAAAAGTCGATGGCATTGGGTTCGTCATGAATTGTACTTAACATTAACTAGAGTGTGAGTAGGATTGGAAAGGGGGAGGGAGTGGATTACTTTATGTAAGGTTTAAATATTAATATTAAATAGGAAGTAGCAGAGTGTGTATTGGGTATTGGAATGACGGGCTTTGTTATGCTCAGTGTTGGGTGTGGTGATAATAATAGTTATAGAAATTGGGGTTACCAGGGACATTGTCATTGTCTGGTGGTGGCGGTATTTGCGATATCTGGGGCATCTGCGATATTTGTTGGATCTGGGATATCTGCGAAATCTGAGATATTTGTGGCATCTGAGATATCTGAAAGTGATGAGGTAGTTGCAGAGTCATCTCTACATCAGCGTTCTGCGGAAGCAAAGCAATGTCCGGATCATCGCCCATATCACCAACAACTTTCCCCTCATTTTTCTTCACCAGCACCGGCTTTTCGCCGACTCTTTTCCCCCGCTCACCGGCCTCCCTCTCTCTCCATCTTTTCTCAGCCATCCTCAAGCGATTATTCTCCTTCCTTCTCGCTTTCTCTTTTTCAGTCTCTGATTCTCTGCGAAGCTTTGCTCTTAAGCGACCATTTTGCTGTCGTGTTTGTTTTTCCTCTGGGGTTTCGTCTTGGCGTCGAGCGGCGGCGCGGAGGCGTTCGGTTTCGCGACGGTGTTTGCGTTCGGCGGAGGATTCGCGGAGACGTCGGCGGATGGAACGATCACGGTTGCGGTCTTTGCGGGTTTGGTCCGGGGATTTGGTTGTTGATATTGGTGCGGATGATGGTGGGGATATTGGTGGTGGAGACATATGTGTGAATTCGAGTAAAAAAATAAAATAAAAAAATAAACGGTATTTTAACTAAAAAGTTGTAATAAACAACAACAATATGGTGGTATATTATATATATAAAAAATCACTTCATATTACAAAGGCTATGAATATACAGTAACAAAAAAAAAGAGGAAGGGGAGTGTGAGTGTGTGAGAAAAAAAATTGGGTGGGCGGAGGGAGTGGGCAAATGTGGATTGGTATTTGAGTTGGATTCGGCCGACAAAAAAAAACAATAATAAAAAGATATAAAAATGCTATCGCAGCGGCAGAAATGGCAGAAAGCAAGAGCAGATCCATTTTTCAAAAAAAAAAATATATATATGTATCAACTTTTTCTTATTTCAAGCAAGCACGAGTTGGGTATTAAAAAAAGTAGCTTTTTTATTATATATTTGATAATACAAAAAAGAAAGAAAATCATATTTATTCACAGATTATTTCCTACAAACCAAAAAGGTCTGCAAAGTCGATCTTTGGATGGGATTTCTTAAAACGTCGATAAAGTGATCAAAATTCACATGTGGCGAGTATTCATACAGCAGTTGGAAATCATAATAATGTTGGGATTCGGAGGTTCTAAGCTCCGAAAAATTAACAAACGAGGATGGAACAACAAACATGGTTCTTTCAACCACCCTCCGCTGCTTGTCTTTTTGAACAAACAGGCTATTTCCCGCACAGGGTACCAGGGCAGCGGACTCCAGCACCTGGCGAACCTCCGAAGGTTCCATGCCAACCAGGTCCCTCGCAACCACCCTCCCACCAGCGAACTCACCACCCAACAGCTGCTGGGGCTTCTCCGGCTGTAATAGCAGATGCCGCGGCAAAATGAAAGTTTTGTAAGCCAACACATGCGTAACAGCCTCATATGGTTCCCCAGCCATCCTCTGCCCACACCTTACCACAGCATTATCGCGCAACCCTAAAGCGCCCACAGCGGGCGAGCATTGCACAGAGTCGAGCACGGATGATTCGGCCAAATAGGCCACAGTCGGGATCACCCCGGCCTGATGCACGCCACCGTAGACCGCAGCCAGGGCCAGGTTAAACCCCGCCCAGAGCATCCAGCCGCCGCGGGGCACGCGCAGAAAGCAATCCGCGGTAAACACAACCATGGCGCTCACCGCCGGCATGACAAACCTCGGCTCCTG
>NW_026251595.1:0-19709 GCF_025024165.1 Kickxella alabastrina
TTTGCTTTTTATTTCTTTTCAAAAATTGCATTCTACAGTATTTAAAAGGATAAGCAGGTGATGAATTTGTTTTATAAAGAAAACTTTTAAACATGACCGAACACATGTGTTTGGCAAACGACATTGTTAATTTAAATTGACTGATTACAATTAAAAATTATAAAAAGTAATTTAAAGCAAAAGTACCTAATTGAAGCCAGTAAAATAATATATCTTAATTATAAAGACAACATGCCTATTGAAAGTGTACTTGCCTGGTCTTACTAAGTCCAATTAGTACCCAATGCTCACAATCAAATGTTAACTAGGAAGAGTTTTGCATTTCCCCCTCCCCCACAATTTACTGACATTCTGTTTAGACTTAAATGTCAGCCTGCTGTAGCTTTACATGCATTCCAAATCCTGGGTCACTCATATACGTACTGTAGTATGCAGTAAGCACTCAGAAAATACAGGGCTGCAACAGGCATTAACGGTTTATCAAAACCTGGCTAGTCCAACTGATAAACTGCTGTTAGTGGGGTGGCTGTTTAATGCAACAATCCAGTAGAGCTATCTGCTGCTTGTGGTGGGTGGGGACAAATAAAATCTATGCGAAATTTAAAAAACGGGTGAACAAATTTCAACCAAAAGCTAATTGGGAGTAAAAGGAGCCCAGACAAAGAAAAACATTGTTTGTTTCTGGGGGACGTTCTATGAACGGGCTATAAGATGTTGTGCTCTATAAAAATAAAGGTTTAAATTAATATATTTAAGTATAAAAAATACCTAGGGAACTTAAAAGGGGGACAGCGCTGTATAGGCAGCGCTGTAAAAATAATATTCCTTGATGTCAGCCAGCAATAACAGAAGTGTGTATAGTGGCCATGAGGGTGATCTTGGTTCTTGAAAAGGGAAGACAGTGGCTTGGAATGTGTGTTGGGCACCATATATTTCATATGATACAAATACTTTTGAAAAATCAATAGGTGCTTAAAGAAGATACTGGTTATATTTATCAAGTTTAAAAAACTTAATTATGTAGAGCTTTACACTGTATAGATGGTTGATAGTAACAATGCTTTAATACAATAGCTTTGTCAATTCAAGAAATGCACATTGAATACAGAAGCATATACCACCATGTATAACTGTGTATTTAAATGGTTTTTAATGTTGCTGCTCGAAAAACAACAGCTATAAGTAATCAAAAGCTGTTTTCCAAACTCTATGGCTTGCCCATGAGTATAAAATAGGCTTTGGGGTAACTGTTTGTATGACCGCTAGTAGTCTGTAAAATTGGCACTCTGGTTGCTCTGTTGTGCAGCCCGAGGATATGGAAATGGATGTCGAGGCTGAGAATCGCAAAACAAGTTTTCATCTGCATGCCGGTTGATAGGGTGCTAATTGAATTATGCAGGAGTAAATTAGGGTGGCATAATAATGATGCCCAGATATGCTCCCTACTTTGCAATGCACACGCGTGAGTGCACACACACGAAAACTACAACATTGACTTGCCAAGATACCGGTCTGCTCACAGAAAAACCAATTTTCGCCAACGTAGGTGCAACTGGTGAAGTGCATAACAGAGACAATGAGACATATATAAAATAAAGTCGGCTTCAGTTCTACTTTTGCTTCCATTGATAATAAAAACCTTCATAAACTAACACCCCATCTTTAACACTACATCATAGTGCTCCACATATTCCCTCTTATTATAACGCCCTCATGGCCGCTATACACACCTCTGTTATTGCTGGCTGACATCAATGAACACCATTATGTTTACAGCACTTCCCACACAGCGCTACCCCCTTTTAAGTTTTCTAAGTAATTTTCTGATACTTGAATAGAATAATTTAGATCCACATTTTTATAGAGCATAACAATATTCATATTGACTTTCTGAGCAATCAAATCACACTTCTGTTACTGGAATTGGTCATTATATCCAGTTATTACAATAACACTACAGTTCATTTTAAAGCATGGAAACAAACGTGTAGACAGACAGTTAATTTTAAAATGTAAGTATGGTGCTCTAGTTATCAGTTTTATTCAAACGGTTTATGAGAACAGCATAATGAAATATACAATAGTTAGAAAAAGTACCAATATCAACAGGACATTATTGTGTTGGATCTAATTCTCTATTTTTCTTCTTACATCTCTCTTTATATTGCTGCGGCTCCAGATTCTGACTAGCTTGTGATATGCCTTTCTGAACTCTGCTTTCTGCCCCCACATGGTCAGTGACCACTTGGGCGTCCCACTTGTGCGCTTCTCCGGGGGTTATTTTATACTTACACACTGTCACTGAGTTGCCTGCAATATTTGCAATAATTTATTTTTTGCAATCTGCGCGAAACATAGATACTTGGATATTCATTTGCAGAGATAATCAGTGAGCCCAAAGCAAATTAACAACGTCACAAGTATATCTTGACTAATCTTAGAGGCAATAAGCAGCATATTAAATATTTTTCAAGCTGATTTTAATTTGTTTTAATTTTCAATTTCATCTAGCAAATTTCAGTATATACACAAAATTTTATTATACACTCAAATACGCTGACTCTAGTGATGAGCCGAGCGCAGTGAAAAATAAGAAATTGGCGGTGGACTGAATGTGTAGCCCAGAGTCCCATCGGCAAGCGTGTCAAAGTGCCCAGCAGCTCAAAAGTGATAAAGAAACGTGTAATGAGTATAATCTAGTGGCTGTTATATAGTGCCAAAAATTTGTTTGTTTGATTTTCCCACACTTTCTACCTTTTTAGCTCCCTACCTCTATGCCTTTGTATTGCCTGTTTTTTATTTTTATTTTTTTATGAGTTGCATCTACAACATTACAAGCTGATCAGACTTGTAATGATTGCTGTGTCGCCATGTATTTAATAATAAATTTAACAAAACCCCGAGAACATTTTACAATGTTTCAAGGCCCATGGACACTCATCTTTTTGTTCTTTTTTTGGTTGTTCTTTTTTGTTTCTGTTCTTTTGTTTGTTCTGTTTTTTGTTTGTTCAGGCAATACATTAGCAAGGAGAGCGGGTAGCAGCAAATGGAGGAGTGGGTAATAAGGAGACAAAATATGAAGATGAGGGCTGGTTGTATGACGAAAGAGGATTTGACGTGGAAAGCCAGTGGGTGTGTTTGAAAATCCCCTGGCATAAGTTGTGTTTTGAAAGTAGAAATGTGGACTAGATTTTCCGAGCGAAGGGTTGATTATTGAAAAGTCAAGAGGAGGTAAGTGGTATCCGCGGTCGCTGGTGGTATATTCCATATAAAAACATGGTGCATAAAGTGTAATTGGTAAGTGGTGTTGTAACAAATTGTGGTTGGGATGAGAAACTAAAGAAATGTCTTGGGAAGTGGACGCTCTATTTATATGAAATCTGGCATTCAAATTGATGGGTGAGAAAGACAGCTAAAACAGACCTACCATTTAGAAAAAGAGATTTGAAATAAAAAAATACAGCGAGTTCTTTGTTTTGCACCAGCCTCTAAAATAATTTCCCTATGTTTTTTTGCACCAAGAGACTTGCATTTTGGTAATTAAACAAGCCCAAACTGCCAAAAATAGCAGCAAGATATATCTCCATGTGCTTAAAGAAAAAATGTAAACATTGCATCATTTATGCCGTGAAATAAAGTGAAAATGATTTTGATATTTGCAAAAATACAAACATGCATTCGGCCATTTTTGCAAGCCAAACACTGATATCTTTTTTGGGAGGAGGGGAGGTTTTGTTCCGAAAATTTACATGTATATTTAGAGAACTTGGGTAAGAGGCCCAACTTGAAACATAAACAATTGGTATTTGCTATAAAGTATATTAATCAAAAGATAATATTTATTTCTTCCAAGGAGAATAATTCCTGGCTGCCCGACAGCCAGAAATTATATGCTCTCCTTGGCATGTAAATAACCTATAATAAAACCTATCATCATTGCTCTGATTGCCACATGAGTAATCAATTAATCTCAGTAAGGCAACATGCAAAGCCATGTGCCTTAACTGTGACATATCATTGGAGTCAATTCACACATTGATTTGGATAGCATTGGATGTCAGTGCTTTAAAAGCATGTTCACAAAATGATGAATCATTTCCAGCAATCACATGTACAGGATGTTGCTTCCATTATTGCTAAAAATCCCATGTATAAATAAGACATGGTTTCTCGAATATTCAGTCGGTAGTTCTTTAGGCACTTTTGCTCCTTTTTTACTCATAACCGCAAACATCTTTATTTTATTTACCAGCAACTATCATTTTCAACATGCAGCTTTTCTAATTCACCACTCTTGCCCTGATTGCCGTTGCTGCCATTGCTGTCGTACACGCCGACGCTTATGCCGACACCATTTTTTGACAGTTTTAAGGTGTTTTATTACCCAAAGAAACCCTCTTGGTGCACAAAAATATTGAAAAAAATATATTTCAGGCTGGCAGAACACAAAGAAACCCACTGCATTTTCATTTTTCCATCTCTTTTTTCAACTGGCAGAGCTTTTTTGCTGCCCTCTTCCATCTATTTGTGTTGGAATATAGGGAACGTTCTATGGACGCGTAGATAAACTATAATGCTATAAAGTATATTTAATAACTAGAAGTGCTATGCACTGTGAAAGGTAAAGAGTAGAAAACATTACTTTGGTCACTGTGTGACTTATTGTTTGTGTTGCTAAACAGCCAAGACTGGTTAATCAGTTGATCGCCATCAACCAATAATTTGCATGTCTCATTTCATATAAAAAAGGCGCTCAATTTCCAAGTTATTTTTTGGTTCCCTATCTCCCTCCCAACAACCACCACTTCCTCTAAAATACTACCACCTTTTTTCTAATACACACATATTTTCCTAACATTAGGACATCACGACTACAGTACACGCGCGCACATGCAGCAGCATCAACTTCGACTTTAACATGGATTATTGGCTTACAATGCATAACTTTTGTGGGAGGGGATCAGACACATACAGCAGTTCTCGCACAGCATTATCCATTGCATTACACTGGCCCATATATTATATCCGCCGTCTGCCACAGCCACAGCCACAGCCACGCTTATTCGCACATCATAAAAAATAATGTGTGTCTAGTAAACATTCGGTAAGATATCTGCAACTGGTCTCATCAATGTCATGTCTGGGATGTCTGGGTATATAAGGGGACCTAAAGAACACCCTTATAATAAAAATTGGGCCGGCTCCATTCCGTAAGACCCGTAACTGTGGTATATACGGGGGCCCACAGAACATTTGTTCAATATGAATCCGGCTGGTGACACGCCTAAGACCTGAAATCAGAGGCAGCGGAATAGGAGAAGGGCTGGGTTTACCCATATACCTTCTCCAGATTGCCAGCGTCTGGATGGGCTCCTCACAAAATCACAACATGGGCATGGCTAGAAAGAGTAGCGCATGTACCAAACCCAAAGACATGACAACCAGTTGTAAATATCTCCGAGCGTCCAACGACATTTTGCACTCGAAGCTCTATGAGCTCTAAACAGCTATCATTTGCGCGGCGGTGCTTTTTAGATGGCACTTTACTTTTAATTGTGCTAATTTTTGTCTCTGCCATCCATCATGGCAAAAAATAAAACCACTGTACATACCACACCCAAAGTTTCCATTGAAAAATACAATTACAAAAATTAGACTGAAAAAGCCAAGAGAATGGATTTTGTAAAATATCGCTCGAAAAAATCAGATAATATTAGAACAATAAATTGCATAATTTTAGTTTGCATGCACTTTTGCAGCCGTTGATTTAGTCTGTGTTTTAGTTGATCATGTGCAACAGCCATCAAACACGAATACATGTACAATTATTGGGCACTTGTCCATGTTAATCTGCGTTGTTCTTAGTTTGCTGTTTAGTTGATAAGAGAGCGTTGGTAAAAATAAATATAAAATAAGAGATGACAGCAGGCATACAAACAATGTGGCTGTATTGACATTCGCTTGGGATTGCGATTGGTATTGGAGACCATTGCACCAAAAAGCTATCGCAGCAAAAAAATGCTTCAGCTTTTTGTTAAGAAAAACAGGGGATATTGGAGAGTGTACAGCTAATGATACATTCAATTAGGAGCTATTCATTAGAATTGAGATGGGCATATTCACTTAGATAATCTATGGCCCCATTTATACAGCCTGTTTTGCAAAACCACATTTAGTGCAGCTCAAAAATAGCAACGTTAATGTAATGCTGCACAGCCTGAAGACATGGAAGTAGATGTCGAGGTTGAGGATCGTAAAACAAGTTTCCAGCAAACCCCACTGCAGGCTTGTTGAAAGCTGAAGCAGTGCTAAAAACTGTATCATCATTGGCAGTTTGAATTGATGCAACACCTTGGTCTTCAAAAATTCCTCAAATAAAAATAAATTTCGGTTAATGTCTATAACTCAATCCAGGCTATCCAATTATAGAGTTTGTAGTTTAATTTTTATTAAAATTTTGTTTATAGAAAATTTATTAAATAAAATAAAATAAACAAATGAAAATTTAATTGAAAATAAAAATAGAAATATATGCTAAAAAATACTAAGTGGCCATACAACTTATTGACCACTCTCTCTATGCATAAATATTGTGGATTATTTTACATTTCTGTTGATAGTACAATTTTATGAGATATAATCCACAAATAAATTGTCAACAGCATGTGTACGCCTGTGATACAGGTTTTGTTGTGGGTAAATTCCCAGGAAAAAAATACAGGAAATTGGCAGTCTCTAGCAGAAATGTGAAATAATCCACAATATTTATGCATAGAGATTGGTCAATCGGTTGTATAGTCATGATTTGATTTGTAATATTAATATTATATTTGACAATAATTAATATATGTAAAAAATAAAGTTCAATAAAGTACAATCTTGTATAGATTTCTGTTCTGGCTACAGTTCTAGCATCTCCTCAACCCATTTGCTGGAATTCAAGAAATAAATTTTTTTTAGCCAATATGCTTTTGTATTTAACTGTACACTTTTTACGTATTTATTTTTCTTAATTTTTTTATGCCTAAAAGGCTTTTTCTGCATGTGTTACGGAGTAACAATTTTTTTACAGCATTCTTATAGACTTTTGTAATATTATTTTTTATTTCAGGTGAGTTCACAATAACTCATTACTTTTTTCTTTCAAGGCGAGTGACTTAGTACGCTAAATATTGGTGAGATGGCCGAGTTGGTCTAAGGCGCCGCGTTAAGGCCGCGGTCTCTCCGGAGGCGTGGGTTCAAATCCCACTCTCATCATTTTTGTCACTTGACTTCTGCTATTGCAACCAATACATTTTTTGTGAAATAAAAATATACAATTTTTTGCTCTAATTTCATGTAGTGTTGTTAATTGAGTTTATTTTACTTTAATAAATTTGATTGTTTTAATTGTATAAAAATCATTATTAAGCTTTGGATTTTTAACTAAAATAGAAGCGTATCTTTATTTATATTGTCTTTATAGGCTCGTGGATTATCAAGATACTAATAGTTATATTCAGCTATTGTTTATAAAGAGACATATCTTGGGCTTTTATTTTTTGCATTATAGCGCAAAATAGATCACCTATAATTTAATTATAATAATTATATTTTTTATTGCTTGTTAATACATAAATGCGTGCACGTTGTGGTGCCCAACACATATTTCAAGCCACTACCTTCCCTTTTCAAGAATCAAGATCGCCCTCATGACCGCTATACACATTTCTGTTATTGTTGGCTGACATCAAGGAACACCATGATGTTTACAGCGCTGCCCACACAGCGCTGCCCCCTTTTTCAGTTCCAAAAGTAATATTTAAGACTTGAATATATCGATTTAGACCCACATTTTTATAGAGTACGACACATGTGTCCAATTGTGGTTGTCGTAATACTGTACATTACTTGTCTACAATTTTGAATTTTACATAGAAGCGCTTGAAAAATCTGTAATATTTTGACAACGCAAATATGCAGTATTTTATTAGGATGAAAACCGATCAATTTTATAAAATTAAATATAACTAACGTATGGTGCATTTGGTATGATATTTAACTTTTGGTATCTATTTATTACAGTCAAAGTTTGAGTATTGACAGCAAATAAATAAATGCTTATTTGTTTTGTTTTGGCCACAGATTAGTATATATATAAAGAGACAAAATCGAATACTTCCTCGTATTTTCTCCTCGTGGAGAAATAAAACCAAAATTTCTACATATCAACTTGTAATATATTATTGCCGACAAATTCAATTAATATTTAATAAATTGGTAATATTCTCATTTTGTGTTTGACAGACCGTAGTCTGACACGCCAGCGCATCAGTCTTTTTTGGTTTGCCCTAGAACTTTTTCAATTGTTTATTTTATATTTGATATTAAAGAATAACCAACAGGTATTATAGAATTGCTCGCGCTTCACTCCAAATGCCAGATGCGTACAATGCCGTCGTCGCCGCAAGTGGCCAGCCAGCTGGGATAAACAGGGTTCCATTTAACACAGTTGATGTCGCTCAGACCGTGGGCATTCTGACGCTCGCATACAAGCTCTATGTCCAGCGCAGAAGACTGGCTTCCAGTGGCGCCAGCGGCTGCAGACGCAGAAACACGGAGAATGCGCAGGGTGTTGTCCCCAGACCCAGTGGCTAGGAAACCATAGTCACCTGCAGCCGCAGAGGCAGCAGTCCACGACACCGAGTAAATGGCCCGTGAGTGGACCGAGTCGGGCACAACAGCAACACATTGGAACTCAGAATCCGGGCGATAATAAAAGCCCTTATCATCCTTAGCTGAGGACGCCTGGCACTTCTGCGTCCACACACGCACCGTGCGGTCGTCACTCACTGAAGCCAAAAATCGGCCATCGGGACTAAACGCCCCACCCCATACGGTCGACGAATGCCCAGTCAGTGTCGCCGCGGAGTACCAGTCGTCGTCATCCTCCTTCCACACTCTAATAGAGTCGTCGTACGAGAATGAAACAAGGAGGTCTTGCATCGGGTGCCACAGCACCATTTTGACGTCCTGCGTGTGCTCCATCAGCACGCTGATGCAGTCAAAGTCGCCTTCGCCATTAGACTCCCAGATCCACACGCTCTTGTCCCGCCCACAAGTCGCCAAGAGTTGGCCGCTGGGGCTCCATGCCACGCTCTTAGCCTCGTTTTCATGTCCCTCCAGGGTTGCTACGCACTCGTACGCACCCTCTTTCTCCCAAATGGCTGTTGTACCGTCAAAGCTGGCCGTCGCCAATGCCCGGCCTCTGGTCGGCTCAAACGCAATTGAACGCACTGTGCGCTTGTGTGCGTTATCAATAGTATCTAGACACTGCCATGTGCTAGCACTCGTCTGGTCCACGTCCATCGATGCGCCGCCACCGATGGCTGCTGCCGCCATGAGCTTTTCGCTGTGCTCGGTGGTGAAAAATGGTTCACCAGAGATCGGCGCCCATATGCGCGCTGACTTGTCCCCCGAGCATGAAGCCAAACGGGTTCCCAATGGATCCCACGACACCTGCCATACTCGGTCTTCATGTCCTAAGTAACGAGTAAGAAAGAATGAGCGCGATTAGCTCAATTCAGCAAGGTCGAATTCATTTGTGCGCTACTCTCCATATGTGCTTACCAGCGAGTTCGGCAACCAGCTTGAGTTTTGTCATTTTTGTGCTGTTTTTACTGTTTAATTGAGGTTGTAAATAAACCAAAAAATAAGTGTACTGAAAGTGAATGTAAAATTACAATTTTGAATTCAACTCACCAAAGAATTGGCGCGAAATGCATTTCTTCGCAGTGCTGCAATCGTGGGTGGCGGCAGTACTTGTGGGTTGTCGTGTATGTGCTGGTGAGAGCTGGTGTGGATCAACAGCTTCATGATTTTTTGATTAGGCATACGCAAAATTTATCGTGATCAAATCGTATGAAAATTCAATTAAAAGAGTTGCAACGGATTGGTGCATTGGTGTACTATATCGCACAAGCGTGATGCGCTTACACAGCCGAAATTAATTCCCAGCAGTGATACGTGCATCCAAGATGCGAATCTTGGCAAAAAAGATTGACCACTCACAAACAAAAGTGCTCAGCATCGATCCAAATATGCACAAGCTATGCTGGGTGTCTGATTGATTTTTTAATGTAATGCGTAGAGATCGTGCGACTGGCCGTGCATTCTTCAGCACGGCCATCATTGCGATATGCTCCACAAATTGCAAAAACAAGGGTACTCGTAAAAAAAATTCGACGTACTTTCATTTAAACTTTATGTAACGCTCATCATTTACTGCCTCCATGCGCCCACCCCAACAATTATTTGGTGCTGCTGAACTTTAAATTTACTCGTGCTCGGCTTTTTGTTTTACTTTGTAATACAATTTAATTGTTCATTTGTTCATTTGTTTGTGAGTGAGTGACCATGGACAGGCGTTTCAATTTAAAATAACAATGAAAACGGGGATATATGAACGCAACATAGCGTCGGAAGCATAAATTTAGTCGATAATTGGTTGTCTGCAAAGTTTTTTAATTTAAAAAATAATTGGTTGACGCAAACATCGAGCTGTACAAAAAAAGGTATGCATCACTCGCAGCACAACTGTCCATCGATTATATGCATGGGGATGCAGTCAAAGGTGGATAGGTCGATGTGCAAATTTGTTAGGTAAGCAGCGATTATAGTTAGATGATGCCCGAATTCTGAAAATTGGGTGCGTTTGCAGAGTTTATGCATTCATGATATAGAGGGAGGGATTCGGGGGACTATAGACAAACACAAATGAATTAATAAAATGCAGGTGCTCGTTAAACGACGTTGCTTTTGCGAATGCTGCTGGGGAGCACATTTGTAGTTTTGTGTAATTGTAAAATGTGTTTTTCAATCTTTTGATAAACAAGTTATGAAAAACAGGGATTCTGTGTCAAGTGAATGAAGCCGCACTCTCACACCACCATTGTTCAATAGTATGTACGCCATGTCAGGGAACTAGCTGTTCTTTTACTTTCTCCATTTTTGTTGTGTTTTTTCGATAGACACAACATGGGAGTTTGTTATTTTCGTTATGTTTGCGTGCATCTGACATATGTGTTGTCAATTTTTTGGTCACATTATTGCTGCAACTCATTCATCTTGTTGTGGCCGCTATTTGTCTAAAAATGCCATGAAACAATTCAAAGTGATAACAATGGTATAAAAGAAACCCACATTTTGTATTCTCTTTATTTTCATCTATTCATCTACATTCGTATCCATTTCAAATATATTTATTTTAATATTTAACCATCTATATTATTTTTAAATATGTTCAGCAATATATACTATTTTCTCTTACTCAATAACGCGCTGTTTCTTTGCGTCTTCATACCATTCCTTTTGGTGGGATTTCTTTTAAAGCGTGCGTTTCTTACCCCGCTCTCCAAAATCCCCGGACCATTCCTCAACTCTGTATCCAACCTGCCTCTTTATTACTACACGGTCCGCGGTAATTACCACACTTACACTATATCGCTGCACGCAAAATACGGCAGCATAGTGCGCATTGGATACAATCAAATCTCTCTAGCCAATGGTTCCGAGCTCCGACGCATCTTGGCCACACACACTTTTCCCAAAGGAAAGGTGTACGAAACCAACGTACTTCCCGAGCAAACGACGTTCACAACAACCAATCCTGAGCTCAACAAGACCAAAAGGCGCCAGATGGGCAGCACGTATTCGATAGATAATATGCGCGCTATGGAGGACACCATATTGGAACACGGCGTGCTCACACTGATTAGATGCTGGGACGCAGAGATTGAAAAGGGCGCAGCGGTCAATTATTTCTACGGATTCAGCGGGTTGGCATTTGACATCATCGGTGTACTTATATACGGAAAAAGCTTTGACGTGCTCAGGCTGAATGACATGACAATCATCGCCAATATCCACAAGCTGATGGTTTTATCGTCCATTGTTACCATTCTTCCAGTGCTTGGGCGCTTCACTTGGCTGTTCAAGGATTTGTCGACTGCGCGGTACCAGCTTCTCAACATGGCGCACGCGGCCATTATGCAGCGCAAAAACGATATGCGCGAGAAGGCAGTGTTTTCACCTCATGCTGACATTTTGCAAAAACTTGTTGACGCCAGAGACCCAAGAGACGGTCAGGCACTGAGCTACAACACAATGATTGCCGAAATTAACATGCTGTTAGCGGCAGCCACGGACACAACAAGCAATACTCTTTCTTGGTCACTTATGTACATTTTGCACCACCCCACAGTGTATCAGCGCCTTTGTCAGAACATCCGATTTACTTTTCCAGACACGACAAGACCAATCCGATACGATGAGGCTAAAACATATTTACCCTATCTCACGGCTGTTATTCTTGAATCCATGCGTTTGAACCCCGCCGCATCTGGGCTTTTCCCGCGCAGCGTGCCTACTGAGGGTGCTACGCTCTGCGGCCAGTATCAGATTCCGTCAACAACAAAAATATGCCTTTCCTTTGCTGCCAGCCACCGAGATCCTACGGTATGGCCCAATCCCAATGTTTTTGATCCCGAGCGA
Source organism: Kickxella alabastrina (assembly GCF_025024165.1). NCBI lineage: Eukaryota > Fungi > Kickxellomycota > Kickxellomycetes > Kickxellales > Kickxellaceae > Kickxella > Kickxella alabastrina. The sequence continues at coordinate 12,532 of NW_026251595.1, forward strand.
TTCATGGGCGCCAAAGGGAGAGCAAGATCAAGGGACCTACTAGCCTTCAGCACTGGAGTGCGCGTGTGTATTGGCCGGCATTTGGCATGGATTGAGCTATACACGGTTTTGGCCAACTTGCTGCGCAAGTACAACTTTGAATTGCCCATTGATTCTCCTTATGGCCCCCACAGAATAAAAGATGGCATACCTGAGGATATTCCCGGACTTGTTTTTACCACTTGCGGCCCAAAGGATCCACTGATAAACTGTCGCATGCATGTGTCACACGCCATATTTTAATTTTTATACATTGCTACCTCCATCTATAGCCATGCTTTTAAAATTTAAAATTTAAAATTTATGTTATTATCTACTTCTCACATCAAATGATAAATATTTTTATTTTTATCATTTTTAAAATGTAACAATAACAATCATCGTTAAATAAGCGCACATCCTTATTCGCAATTTTACACGTGTTGCGCAGCCCGAATATATGGAAGTGGATGTTGAGGTTGAGAATCGCAAAACAGGTCTCCACCTGCGTACCGATTGATAGGACGCTAATTGGATCATGCAGGCGTAAATTAGGGAGGCATTACATTGATGCCCAAACATGCTCTCCATTTTGCAATGCACACGCATGAGCGCACACATGCTAAAACCACAACATTGAGTTGCCAAGATACCGGTTTGCTCGCAGAAGATCCAGTTATTACCAGCGGAGCGCACAATTTGCAATGTGCACAACAAAGGCGGCGAGGCACATATATAAGATGAGGCTGGCCCTAGTAGTGTTTTAGAAACATCAGTAATAAAACCCTTATAAATTTACCCCTATTTTTCTAACACTAGACAACTAGTGCTCTTCACACCCCTCTCTTACATAACACATGTATGTAGGTACATTATTTGTAAGATTTGTAGATCGCTTTTGGATATATTTTGATATTTCCACTCAATGCTTGCCATTTTTTGGCCAGGTATCCAAATACATTACAGTTGCATGTATGTATGTGTAATTTGGAAATATATAACCAGGTTATAAAAAAATTATACAAGGCTCGACAAAGAAGATAATATTGTGAGAGTAGCCAAGGGAAAGGCCAGTAATTATGAACTAGACATCCACAGGGAATACTGCTAAATAGAAATAAAATATTTAGTATATATCGAATAAAAACTATGATAAGTGCGCAGCATTGCCTATGCCGCACATATGTAAACAAATATCAAAACAAATAACAATAGCAAAACAAATGCTATTTTGATGCACCTCGAAATTGCATCAATTTCTACGGTCATCAGGATTTGGAAAAACAGGCTCAATCATGAATACCAGGTGCCTTCACAATCAGTATGATTGGATCAGGACATCAGATGATGTCCTACATCTGTCCGATACATCTATGCGCACAAAGGGGTCTCAGCCCAGGCCGCTGGCCTTGGTTGCGGCCTCCCCTGAGGGGTTCTCAACAACAATAAAATCTGTTTGATTTGTCATTACCATTGTCATTGCAAACACACAAACACAAATACAATATGAAGGAGGGAAATGCAGATGTTATTTTCTGGGTTAATATATATATCTCATTTTTTTAGTATTTTATAACTATTTGTATATTTGACATTAACTATAATACGCAATATGTGTCGTGCTCTATAAAAATGTGGGTCTAAATTTATATATTCAAGTATCAAAAATTACTTAAGAAACTGAAAAAGGGGGCAGCACCATGTGAGAAGTGCTGTAAACATCATGGTGTTCCTTGATGTCAGCCAGCAATAACAGAGATGTGTATAGCAGCCATGAGGGTGATCTTGGTTTTGAAAAGGGAAGATAGTGGCTTGGAATGTGTGTTGTACACCACAATGTGTTTATATCATATCTTCTAATAAGCAACCGCTTGTTGTTTGCAGTGACAGAGAAAGAGCTACGGCGCCAAAGGAACCCCAAGGAGTTGGGTTTATCGTTTGATCCGGAAGGCAAAGAAGATGCGGTCATGACCATTGTCATTATAGTATTATACTCTTTTGATGTGCTATCTGTCGCGTACATCTTGTGGAACAGAAACTATGCCCCAATCAAGTTTAAAAACGTAACGATCATGGCACTGTTTGTACTATTATCCATATTTCAGTTTGTCGGCGACCTCCAGGCTAACAAGCACATACCTTTGGTAAACACGGGGATGGTTCACTGCAGGACGTTTGGAATCCGGATGTGGCTCCTTAGTATGTATGGCATACTGTCGCTGATTGGATGGAGGGCGTATGGATTGTACCGTGTTTTTTATCTGCACAGTCCGTACAACATTGGGCTTTATCTGCCGTTTGGAATTTATTGGGTGTGCGTACTTGTTTTTGGAACCATTGCACAGGTTCTAATCCATGCAAAAACAGCGATATTTAATCGAGTCATCGACCTTTGCAAATTTTAGCCACATTTTAGAACGCTCTGTATATACTTGTGTGCGCAAGCGTACTTTTTTAGTCTTGTTCCTACACTGTAAGATCCGCAACATAAAGAGCTCGTTCAACGAGAGTCGCAAATGATGATCTCCTGCTTTATCTCGTCAACCTCATGTATGGGATAGGCCTAAACTACGTGCGCCCGCACTATCCCATGGATGTTTATCTGCGTATAATATTCACTCTACTTAGCCATATTTGGGAAATGTGATGTGGTGGCTAATCATGGGCGTGCCCATCTAGAATTATATGTTTAGCTGAGAAAATTACCTCACTAGTTAGATAGAAAAGCTGCGCACCGATGGCCTGCAGAAAGAGTACAACATTGCTCTTACGATGCCTACTTCAAATAACAACAGAATTCTGCCGCTGACAGGCAGCTCAAGGAACACGGACGGTGGTATATTCTATCCAATTAACGACAGCCTTTACAAGGGCATGAACTCCAAATTGACAAACATTAGATGGTTTCATTGAGCCCTTAATGACAACGAATACGCGCAAAATTTTTGTAGCAAAATACGGTTTAGTACTGCTAATAAAAGGAGTTCAATTTTATAAAATCTTCAATAACGAACCGTAACGTTGCATCTAACTTGCTTTTGACACATTGACCACTTTTCAATACGTGCTTAATAAAGACAAAGCCACGTTGGGTTTCATTTTTTTGCCATCCATTTTATTATGAGCATAGAATAATTGATTCGGTTGGAGGTGGGAAATAAAAAAGAGCAAGTATTGCTGACCATTATAAAAATAATAATTTAAAAAACCCTACATTTACAAGAAATGTTGATGTACTTGATATTCATGTACTCGTCAATTCCGTAGCGTGATCCCTCGCGGCCAAAACCACTTTCCTTGACACCTCCAAACGGAGCGACCTCGGTGCTGATTATTCCCGTGTTGGCGCCGACCATGCCCACCTCCAGGGCCTCTGCCACGCGGAACACACGTCCAATGTCGCGACTAAAAAAATACCCGGCCAGCCCAACCGGCACGCTGTTCGCACGACGAATGACCTCTTCCTCGGAGCTAAACTTAAATACTGGACACAGCGGCCAAACGTCTCCTCGCACGACATTGGCACCTCATCAGTCACATCCACAAGGATCGTGGGCTCAAAAAAGTACCCAGCTGCTGAAATATCCGGGCGCTTTCCGCCAAGGAACACGCGAGCACCCGCATCCACAGCACGCTTCAGCTGATCTTCAATCTTTTGCAGGCCGCGTTCGGTAATTAGTGGGCCAAAATTGACGCCCTCTGACACCCCATGGCCAATGCGCAAGCGTTTCTCAACCAGGACAGCAACCGGCTGACAAAGTCGTCGTAGACAGACTCGTGGACATAAATGCGGTTGGCACATACGCATGTTTGGCCCGAGTTGCGGAACTTGCACGCGACAAGCTGCTCGGCGGCGACGTCCAGATCGGCGTCGGCAAAGACAATAAAGGGCGCGTTGCCGCCAAGCTCCATCGACACTCTCTTCATGGTGCCGGCGGCCTGCGCAGTGAGCATCTTGCCAACGGCCGTGGAGCCAGTAAACGACACCTTGCGGATGGCTTCATTGGTGGTCAGCTCCTTGCCGACATCGGGCGTGTTTTCGGCCGAGCACGGCACAACGTTGAAAACACCGCGTGGAACGCCGGCGCGCTCAGCCAGCTCGCACAGCGCCAGGGCTGAATACGGCGTTTCGTGGGCCGGTCTCACCACTACGGTGCAGCCGGCGGCCAGCGCAGCGCCGACCTTGCGCGTGATCATCGCGTTGGGAAAGTTGTATGGCGTGATAATGCCGACGACGCCCACAGGCTGTTTCATCACCACCATGCGCGTGCTGCTGAGCGGCGACGGCACTACATCACCGTAGGCGCGCTTGGCCTCTTCGCCAAACCATTCAATAAACGACGCACCGTACACCACTTCGCCCGACGCTTCGGCCAATGGCTTGCCGCCCTCCAGCGTCATCAACCTAGCCAGATCATCTTTATTTGAGATAATCAGATCAAACCACCTGCGCAGGATCAGAGAGCGCTCCTTTGCAGTGGTATTCTTCCAGCTCTCAAAGGCACGGCTCGCAGCGTCAATGGCCCGTCTGACATCATCGGCGTCCATGTCGGCCACGCTGCCAATCTTTTGCATTGTCCCGGGGTCAGTCACGTCAAAGGTCTTTCCTGAAGACGCACTGACCCATCTCCCGTCGACGTACGCCTGCGACTGAATCAGCGACTTGTCATTGATCTTAGCCAGCTCGTCCAGTGACTTGATCTGGATATTCACAGTAAATTGTGCCGCCATCATTTTGCTGCTCAAAGTGAACGATCTATTGTGTGGAGTGATAGGGGTTGGCCTGGGCCGGATAAGGGCAGTTCGCGAGGAAATGACCAGACGGCTGGCAGACTGGAGAAAGTATTTGGAGCGGAGCTACACAATAATGTAAAATCAATATCAGTGAGTATGTGCGATATAGAGATATAGCGATGCTTGCTTGGATATTACTAAAATGCAAATGAAAAGAGCGCTAAAATGTGCTGACAACAGTTGAATGATTCGTTCTGTGCGGTTGCCGTACCATTGCGAGTTATTTATAAGCGCTTGCAAAATGTGTCCAAAAGTTAATGAAGTGGATACAAGATTTTTGTGGTCTAAATAATAATAATAATAATAAAAAGAAAAGAAAGAAGAAACGATGTAAAAATGACCGTGAGAACTGAATGAATGCTCAAGAGTTGCATTAATCGGGCGTTAAATCACACAGTACTTTTTTGATGCGCTCTTTAACATTGGCCTTTCACCCCTGGTCCTGGATTTGGCCCTGCGCTAATCCACCGCCTTGCGCTTACGCTTGCTTTTCTTGTCATCGGCACCGCTCTTGGTATCTTTGTCACTTTCATCAGACGACGACGACGACGACGACGACGAAGAAAGGCCATCCAGATCATCCAGACCATCGCCAAACAATGGAATCATCATTTCAGCCTGCTTTCTTCTCAGAAGCCGATGCTTTAACATCCGCTGCCATTTTCTTCATTGCCTTGCGCGTAATTGCCCTCGTGCTCTCGACAATCTCCTCGCATTCTTTCGTGTATTCAACGTCATCAAACCTGTACTTTTTCTTTGGCTTTTCGACCAATCCGTCGGCAATCTTCTTGCGCCTACGTTCTTTGGCATTTTCTCTTTCCTTTTCCTGCGCCTCAATGTTTTCGACAATGGTTTTGGCTTCGTTTAGGGTTTTTAGGCGGCGTCCGTAGAGGTCGCGGCAGTTGTCAAAGTTGGCCGGCTTGTTGGATGTTTTGCTTCCCTGCGAGCGCAGCATGCTACCGAAACCACCCTTGCCACCAAGTGTACGGTGACACAGGGTCAGCCAGGGCTGGGTCTGAAGTAATGCCTCGCTGGCGCTGATGCCGCGACGACCGGTAATGTATGTGTTGGTATGGAGGATGTGGGAGCCGTAGAGCTTCTGACCTGCCTGCTGGGCAAGATCCTCGAGTGGCTGCAAGCTGCAGACATTGAATGCCAGGGTTTTGTTATTTGGGGGTGTCGAGTAGAATGAGCATATTGAGAGCGTGAAAGATAAATAATGTATGTGTGGAAATTATTTTTTCTGTCGTCTCAAAATACAATTTCGACCTCAAGGCCAAAATCCGCGAGTCGAGAGTGTTGGGGGACGTTTGGGCGTGACCACAATAAAATTTTAAATATTTACCATGACGGCCAGGCCGTTGCAGTAGATAATCAATCTTATTCATCAACTTTAGTTATTTTTTACTTGTTTTACATATTGCTAAATGGATCCATTTTGTCTGATTATTAGAATTTACTCGCTCCAGCGACAGCCTTCTCTGCGACACAGCCTGTAAAAAGAGTTCCAAGAATAAAGCTCAAGCTTAAAAGCCCAAGTTCACCGCTGATCTTAATCTCCAGGCGGCTGATTAAAGTAATTTTACTTTCCACAAAAGTTATCACCCTCGTTTCCCTTAGCATAGGATTTCCGTAAGGTTTCCATCATAACTGTGTTGCGAACCGTATTCTATCTTTCTTTTGTCTGCTCATAAATAAATAAACTTTTTATTAGCTACAAGCACAGTTTCATATTTGCATTTCGAATTATGAATCGCGTGTTGGCAGGCGCACTCGCGGCCGGTGCACTGCGGCGAACAGGCGCAGTGCCCGCAGTATGCCACAGGCAACTCCACAAAAGTGCAGCGTGCCGGCGGCAGGCAGCCCGATCATCGGATGATCACGGCAATGCACGCGGGAAGCACCTCATAAAGCAGCTAGCCGAGCTCCAAATCCGAAGAGCTCCCGAGGATGCCGTGCCAAAACGCAGCGGCAATAGCAAATACACGCGCGTAACACACCCCATGTTCAGCGAGTGGCCACACGACAGCAAAATCGACGCCGACTTTGCACGAGTCCAGCGGCAGCTTCGGCTGAGCTGGTTCAAGCAGAACACGGAGGTGCGCAAGCGCTGCGCCAATTTTGGAATCGACAGCAGCACATTTGTAGAGTGGAGCGACAGGTTCGCCCAGGCGGCTGGGGCCGAAGAAATAGAGACGCTGCGCGCCAAAAATCTCGTTCCCCTACTGATCCGCGACGGGCGCGAGCATTCGGCGACTACATAGTCAACCAGTTCTTTGCGTTTCTCAGCGACAAGGCGCCACACGTCGTCAAGAACATCGGGTACCTGCGGCGGATCACGGATCTGCGGCACCCGCATGAGTGGG
>NW_026251596.1:0-19556 GCF_025024165.1 Kickxella alabastrina
ACTTAACCCACTATACCGTTGCCATTATAATCTACATTCTACTTTTATTTATACTGCTAAAAAAGCTAAAGAAAATTTGAGGCATTGAACGATTTGGCTTCTTATTTGCCTTGTATAAAGGAGCAATCAAGCTTTTTCTTTTTTCTTTTTAACTTATCGTTTGCGGATTTGCGCCAAGAGAATAGGTAATTGAACCAAAAGCCAACTAATGGCAGCTTTATGCTTTAATTATTTGTGCTTTCTACATTTTTATTATAAAATGGTGCTTGTAATGTTTCGAGTCGCACTTTTTTCCACAATTAAGTATACGTTAAGAAATTTTTTATTTGAATTGATAGCTAAGAAAATCAGTTGCAAAAGTATTACTTGCGAGCAGCATCTTTGGCAAGAGAGTGGGCGGCCTTGTTGCTAGTACTACTGTTATAGTAAGAGGGGGTGTGAGGAGCACTAGTTGTCTAGTGTTAAAAGTTAGGGGTGATTTTATAAAAGGTTTTATTACTGATTTTTCTAAAGTACTACTAGGGGCCAGCCTCATCTTATATATGTTCCCAGTCGCCTTTGTTGTGCACATTGTCAATTGTGCGCTCCATTGGTGATAATTGGATCTTCTGCGAGTAGACCGGTATCTTGGCAAGTCAATGTTGTGGTTTTCGTGCGTGTACGCTCATGCGTGTGCATTGCAGAATGGGGAGCATGTTTGGGCATCAATGTAATGCTTCTCTAATTTACGCCTGCATTATCCAATTAGCGTCCTATTAATCAGCACGCAGGTGGAAACCTGTTTCGCGATTCTCGACCTCAACATCCACTTCCATATCTTCAGTCTGCGCAACACTACTGCTGTTGCTTTTGACGTGACCGAAGGATACGTTGCAACCACCTTGCTGGATTTATGCCTTTGTGTCATTTATTATGTCCTTGTGCGGATGATTTGGACCCGTGTTTTTTATCATAGCACGAATTGCATACTGCAAATCAGTTTTAATACAATATGAAAACCTGTCATTTCCCTTCTTGGAGGCAATAACTGCATGCCCAATGCCCTTGACCTCGACGCGTGGTACGGTCTGCTTTTTTCTCACATTTTTGCCGAAATGTTGCGCGCATCATTATTTCTAAAATATACGCCATAGCCTCCTTTTGCGTTACTTTTGCAGGTATTAATGTTTGAACCGTCGGTGTTCACGTTCTTTGACATTGCTAATTGATTATTGAAACAACTGATTGAAAACAAATAAATTATTTGTAGATAAATAAAATTTTATTTCCCTTGCAACTATTTTTGCAGCCTGCCAGCGCCTTCAATGTAGAGTATTTCTGTGCGTTGTGTCATACTCTATAAAAATATGGGTCTAAATTATTATATTCAAGTATCAAAAATTACTTAAGGAATTTAAAAAGGGGAGCACGCTGTAAACATCATGGTGTTCCTTGATGTCAGCCAGAAATACCAGAAATGTGTATAGCGGCCATGAGGGAAATCTTTATTCTTGAAAAGGGAAAATAGTGGCTTGGAATGTGTTGGGCACCACACGTTGTCTGTTGTACTTTTTTTCTTATTTTTCTCATTTGTTTGTTATTTTACACTTTCAATTCAATTCAACTTTTTGCTTCTATTCATTTTCTTTTTTAAATGTCAGCATGTCTTTGTTTTCTTGAGCGCGCATTGGAAAGCAATTATTTTATCTGATAATGTCAGTACAGTTGTTGGACATGCAGGCATTTAACTTTATTATTAGCAACTATGAATTACAAGGGCCTGATCGTTGTATGTTTAAACCATCGCAGCTCAATCTTTTAAATATATCTCGGCCTTTGTCTTTGCATCGGCGTAGCTGGTCCTTTTCTTGTAACGGGGTAGCCCACAGTGAAAACACTGGACAGTATGTTGTTTCTTTGTAATAGCACCGGCAGTAGCAGCAGATTCGCCGTCAGTAGTGACAATGTGGCAGCCGCCTGTACTAGAGTGCTTTGCAGAAATCTTCCTATTATTGTGCACACCACTATTGCTCTGAATACAGTTTATTGTGTAACAACCACATTGAGGTGTAATACCATTTGGCTTAGCATTGTTGCTGGGTTTTCTTCTATATTTTATCGGGATGTTAACCACCTTGGCATAGGTGTTGTAGAATACAAACAAATTATAGGTTATTTCGGTGTATCTAGTTACAAACTATAAGAGGTGCCTTCTCTACATGTATATACTACTGGTACCATTTTGTGAACATACAATGACATTTTGATATGGTTCGAATAAAATAGCTCAATTTATAGGGCTATATGAGCACACAGCTCCATGCATTAAGATATTTTATTTGAGGATGATTAAAAATGGCAACTTACATTCACACAATAGCAACAGTAACATATATGAGCTGAGGTTCTACAAGTTCCCAAATTACAAGCAAAAAAAGTTGCCTCTCACAGTTTGTAACTAGATACACCGACAAAACCTAAAGGTTGCTTGTACTCTGCATATGACATGCGCGATTATTACCAATTTCAGCTGTATTTGATTGTTTACAGATTTGATTATTTAAGGCATGAAATCACAACAAATATTCCTGTGATTCCTTCTTCCCCTTGCGTTTGCTTTTACAATTAATTAAATAATATACTCAATTACCCCCTTTATCAGATGCAAAAGCAATTGAACACTGTTGGGTTTTGTATTATTGATGAGCCATCAAATAACGGGCCTAAATATATAATAACTTATGGTGTATCAAGGCAATTAACTTGTGCACTGCCTAATTTGCATAAATCATTGTAGGTCGATTTGGCACAGTAAATATTTTAACCAGACTCTCGTTGGCATCAGTGTTTAGTGGTATTAAAGTAAAATTACAAGATAAAAATATATGCCAAATAAATAAACAAAATGGTCTGACAAGGCACATGTGCACATGAGCAGTAACAAAATGGCAAAATGGCAAAATAAACAAAATGGACTCATGTTCTGGGCTTTTCTTTTGCTCAGCATTATTTGCTCATCTGGGCACTGCTACTTTGTTTAAAAAGAAACAAAATAACAGGCTATTTTCCAACACCCGTCTCCAAATTCTTTGGCAGCGTGTGCTCTGCCATTTTGAATGATCAATCAATGTTTTTTGCTGCCAATCTCTGTGCTTTCTAGCTCCCGAATGAGATGGATAAATTACTAACACATTCAACAGAAAAAGTGAGCGATTAGTTCACTAAATAGGCTTAAAAATGACTCTGGCCGGGTTAGCTCAATCGGTAGAGCGTAAGACTCTTAATCTTAAGGCTGCGGGTTCGACCCCCGCATTCGGCTTTTTTTGGAGTTTTGTTAAACCCCGAGCAATTTTTTTAGCTGGTGCAAATAAAAACGGTTGTGGCTGCTGCGGAATGTGGTTGTATTCAAACAAACAAACCTAAAAAACACGGCCTCTCTCCTAACTTCAATTTATTTTTTATTATTTTATTTGAATTAGCATGTCGCGCCCAGTGCTCTCGCTGAATCTTCCTGCTCATTTAAAGACTCTGCTCGTGCAGAACGGGTACCTGGCCGCCGCAGATTTTGATGAAGGGCAGGGGGCAGAGGACCTGCTGCAGTTTCTCTCAGAGGCCGAGGTGCAAGCGGTTGCTGATCTTGCGCGCAAGCAGCCGGTGGCAGTGTCAGCGTGGGCGCTCGGACAGAATACACGCAGACAAAGGAGCTTTTTGACGCAGTTGTGCGGGCTCGATTCACTGCTTGGCGGCAAGGGCATTGCGCTTGGTGGCGGCAGTGTAAATGAGGTTGTGGGCCAGCCAGGGAGTGGCCAGACCGAGCTGTGTCTGCGGCTGTGCGTGGCTGTGCAGCTGCCTGAGTCGTTGGGCGGTGCGGGGATGCGGGCAGTGTATGTGGACACAACGGGGTCATTTTACCACGTGGGTGCAGAGCGGGCGGCAGCAGAGTTGCGGGAGCAGCTGGTAGCGGCGCGCAAAAACGATTTATCACTGCAGCTGCCTGAGCCAGGCATGCTGCTCGATGGAATTGGTGTTTTCCGTGTGTACGAGGCGCATGAGCTGGTTGCATTGCTAGAGTCGTTTGATGATGTTTGCCGTGAGCTCTCTAATGTAAGCCGCTGTGTATCGGGTGAAGGTTTCCAAAAAAATTTAAAAAAAATTGTTGTGCTCAAAGGTATTTTACAGACCATGTGTTTTTATTAAATTTTTATTATGTAGGTCGGATTGCTGGTCGTCAACACCGTGAGCTGGCCGTTTTTGGCGTCGTTTCCAGAGAACCTCTCGCGGCGGCAAACATTGCAGGCAGAGGTTGCGCGTACATTATCACAGATTGCTGCCAAACACCAGATAGCGGCAAGTATTATATTTAATTATTATATTTGTAACTTTCAGGCTGTATATCAGAGTCATTACAAGGCTTTGTTCTGAATTTCTATTGTTGCTTGCAATTAATTATTATTTTTCTTTTATTTTTTATGTAGGTAATTTTGGTCAGCCAGGCAAAGTCGTCGGATACTGGCCATGTCGCAGCGCCACATTCCAAGTGTTTGCCGATAGATGGCGATGTCTGGAGTCGCATATCGTCCAACCACTTGTCAATCAGCAACTCTGGAAGCGGGCGCTGCATTGAGCTGCACAAGTCATCTGTGTATCCGACCGGCAGGGTAAATGTCGATGGCATTTAGTTTGCATCACGTACAAAACCAGTCGGTGCGTATAAGAAATGTTGTAAATTAGTATCCTGTTACACGTAACAAGTAGAGATAAAAGAAAGAGGGAAAAGCTGGGAGAAATAATTTTGGTGAAAATAATGCGCATTGACAAATTGAACGACTTTAAAAAATGATTTTTTATATTTAATAGTGGAGATAAATGGTCAGGTTGCCTGTGTCTTCGGCAAATGAGCACTCGACTTCCATGTCCTGCTGATCTTCCAACTGCGAAATGACATTGTTGTCGACCTTGACGGTCAAGCCCTTTCTGGTCTTGCGAATGATTTCGACATCGGGTGTGGTCTGAATCTCCAGGCGCTGCGCCAGTTTGGATAACAGGTCGTCCACGGTCAGGCGCTCAAGGTACACCGCGCGGTAAACATTTTCGCCCTGAAACTTGATGTAAATGGACATTACCGATTTCCTCTTGCGAGTCATGGGCACGTATGTCGGGTCAACGCCAATCAGCTCAGTGTCGTTTGGCCCAATGAATGTGCCGCTGTTGATCCCAGACGGCAAAGAAGCAGGCGAGAACTGCCGCTTGTTGGGCGACAGGAGGTCGAGGTCGTCGGCAGAGCGCTTGCGCATGTAGGCCACTGCAGCTGCGGGAGTCAGCGGTGAGCTAAGCCCGCCAAGGTGCATACCCGGCATCCCGAGGTTCAAGGACGAGATGCCAGTGATTGGGGTCGACAGCGATGATCCCGCCGACTCGAGGTCGGCCGACGCTGCTGCAGCCACTGCGACTGAAATCGCCGAACTGTTGGCAGCCCACAGATCCTCAATTATCACGGGCTCTTCAGCATCGCAGTCATCACCGGTCAGCGTGTACTCGACAAAGGGCGTGACCTGCTGTACAGGTGCAAAGGTTGTGGTGAACTCAGCCATTTGCTGCTGCGTCATCGTGGTGGTGCTGCCGCCGTTGCTGCCGGTGAGCGATAGCTTGGCTTTTTGCTTTTCCCACAGCTTGTCAAGATGCCGCTGGTCGTCCTTATTTTTCCGCTCAGCACCCTTGTCGCGGAACAGCTTTATGCGCGCATAGCAGCGCTCAATGATTTTGCCAGATGCAAGGCTACTGTTGGCAGATGTCGGCGAAAATGTGGCTGCGGTGCTAGTGTTGGGCGCTGACTGTGTGTCTAGTGAAGCTGGGTGATTTCCCGCGGTTGCGGGCGGCACGGGTGTCGAGAACGAACCCATAACCTGAGACTTAGTCATGCCGTGAGATTCGGCCGACGAAGCAACCATGGCGTTGGTCGAGGGGAGCGAGGTGTTAGGCGACGACATCTGGCCGATCGATGCGGCAAAGTCTGCTGCGTCACTGGCGCCCATCGGAGCAGGGATCGCGTAGTGCGTGTCGAGGTGGATGCGCAGTGGGATTCCCTTGACGCCCTTGATGCGGCTAAAGTCAGTCGACAGGCAGTTGAAGCGGATCATGATCTTGGCGCCCCGTCTCCCCTGCCACTGGAACGTCACCCGGTCAAACTGCTTGGTTTCGGCAGAAACCACACCAATGGAGCCGGCCTTGTCCAGCTCAATGGCGCGTGCAACACGTGGGTTCTCTTGCTGATTGAGCCAAAAGTTCCAGTACGTAGCGGCACCCTTGCGGTGCGAGTCCTCGTGGAACGAAATGCGCAGCGTGGTGCTGTAGAACGTGTCAGAGTGCATCTTGTCCATCATCGATATCCCGTACAGCTGGCCCTTGTTGAGGTACGTGAGAGTGGGCTCGTCGGCCTTTTGCGCCGCGGCCGTGGGTGCCTCCAGGATGTAGTCAAAGCGCATTCCATTGTTGCTGATAATATGAGGATGAACGTGCTGATTTTGCTGCTGCTGCTGCTGGATATGAATTGGAGTCGTAGACGTGTGCAGGGCTCCGGCAACGTCAATAACGCTGTACTCGTGATCAACACCGCCGGTGCCGGCGGCAAGAGCAGCTGAGGTTGACGCAGAATCGACAGATGATCCGTTGTTGGGATCAAATCCTGCTGCTGAGTGCTGTGGGTGGTATGATGGGTGTGCATATGGCGAAAATCCACTTGCCTGGTATGCGCCAGCAGCGTCGCCACTAACCGCAGCTACTGACCCTGCATGGTGGGCCGAGGTGGTAATAGGGCCGACTTGTTGCTGGTGCTGATGCTGGTGCTGGGGGTGGTACTGGGCCATCGACGTGTGCCCGGGCTGGGATTGGTGGTGGTGGTGCTGCTGGTGCTGCTGTTGCTGGACGTGATACTGAGAGACATTGGTATGCAACAGAGGGGACTGGTGGTGCTGCTGCTGCTGATGGCCAGAATGTTGCTGCTGCTGTTGCTGCGAGCTAGTGTGCTGAGTGTGTTGTTGCTGCTGTTGCTGGGCGGTCGGGTGGTGAAAGAATCCATGCGCAGCTAGTTGTTGACCTCCGGCCGCGCTGGTAATCACGTTTCCAGCGTTGTCTCTCCGTTCAGGCCCGCCCAAGTTGTACGTGGCATAGTACGAAGCCGCATCTGCCGGGATGGACCCCATATGAACGCCCGATATATGACTACAGTAAAGCAATAATTGCGGATAGTATTTATTTAGTACGTGCATGAGTTACTGCGTCCTTATGATATTTGTCTAATGTAAACAAACAAACAAAAAACCAAACCATACAATAGCTATCCCCACTTGTGACATGCAACATGTATTGAACAGTCAGGTCAATGTCATGGCAGTTTAAATCACTTGCACAATATACATGACCTGTGACAATACATGTACGCTCAGCTCTGGGTGCAATCCGGTACACAACTTACCTGTTGTCGTAAGAATAAGCCATTTTAAACAGGATGTTTCGACTTTGATATCAGGTGTTTAGATAACGAGTAAGGAAAATATGAGAAATACGCAAGAGAAAATAGCAAAGGTGTGAAGAAAAGGGAAAAAGGAAAAATAAAATATTAAAGCCGGCGCTGTCGGACAAATAGAAAATGTTTTAATGGTTCCGGTATGTCGTGTGAAGCACGAGGAAAATCTAATATATATAAAACAATGAAAACTAAACGCGGAAAGGAAAGGAAAAAGAAAAGGGAAATGATATTTGCCGAAACCGTTAAATAAACAAGAAAAAATAAAAAATAAAAGTATTATCGTATGCGGGTATCCGGTTTGTTGTTCAATTATTAGCAAAAAAACCAACTCAATCAAAGAACGTAAATAAGGACTGTGCGTTCCCTTCAGTAGAATAAAGAAATGCGAAATTAAAAAGAGTGCGAATATATGTGTAAAAAGGAGGAGTTTAAAAGTGACAATGGTTTTAGAGTTTTAAAAAAGAAGGAAGAAAATAAAAAAGGGTATCGAGTCGGACACAGGGTTGGTAGCGTAGTTGTTTTATTAGAGTAAGCAGTCGTGCGTTGTTGGTTAAAGGAAAATTAGGAAAAGGAGGAGTTTAAAAATCCAAAGAGAGCAGGTAAGAGACCGTAATTATCAGCAGTATTTTAGTCTAATGTGGTGGTCCTATTTCCTGTTGGAGAAAATAAGGGGAAATTATACCAGTTATTGACAAGCCCCAAAGTTGTATATTTCTATTTTCCACACGGCAAAAAAACCAATAAAAGAATGAAAAAGAGGGGCGTGGAGAAAGCTATTGTTTGTGTTGGGTTTATAGTGCACTGTAGTTTGTAGGTTGCTTGCCTCTGGCCAGAGTGAGAGTAAACAAAAAATGTATCAGATGCCCGGAGGTGGCTTGTAGGTTGCGGGCCGAACTAAAAAAACAAAAATAGTCAAAAAATATTTTTCGGGAAATTAGATAATAGAAAAGCGAATGTAATTGAAAAAAGAGAGTGATAACAAAGGGAGTGTGGAGTTGAAATATAATTGACTAACGTTATAGAAACGAAAACAAGAATAAAAGGCGAATAAAAGACGGACGGGCAGGTCTTTAAAGCAAAAAAAGGACTGGTCGCGTTCCTTTTTTAGCGACAAACAGGAAAAAAATTCATACGAGCAGTTTCCCAGAAAAAAGGTTTGAAAGACAGGAGCGGAGAGTGTGCCAATGTATTTACTTTTTTTCCTTCCTCTTCTTCCGGCGGTCCATCAATCCGTTTACGCCAAAAATAAATCAGAAATTTTGTCAGTTAATTTGACCGTCTGGTTTTCCTTCTATAATTTTCCACCTGCATGCCCTTTTTTTGTTTTGCTACACCAGGCATCATAAAAAACACATCTCAGGACCAACGTCTACAATCTTAAACGAGCGATTTCACAAAACATGATGAATCTGCAGTTCCGCTGCCTTTGTAATTCGTTCCGTTACTTACCCAGTTCATCATGCAGTGTGCAAAAAGTGTTTCCTTGGGGTTTTATTTTTGGCAATTCAGAAAGGAAAATGGGCAGGGAAATTGGCCGATGATAGAGGGGCAGAGCACAAGAAATATAGGCATTTCTCAACACCAGCGTGCGTGATTCGTCCGACTCACGATCATCTCGAAATGTTGAGCCAAGCGAACAGGCATTCCAATGCACAGGCGAAGCAGCGCCAAAAGTACAGCATGGCAAGAGTGCCATTTCCCCCTGCTAAAAAAGGGTAGTGAATTTTTTTTTGCAAAACACCCAATCAATTTCTATTCAGGGAGAAAGGAAGGATGTGCAAACCAGAAGAGCAATAAAAAGATCGTCCATTTGTCCATGACCCCACTGGCCCAATTCATTCTTAAATGCAAATCTTAATGCACTGCCCATTTATTGTCACTATTTCAACCTGCTTTAGGAGAAATTGGCCGAAGATAATGGATATGGATGCCATTTCGATAAAACGGACACAATGTGCGCATGCGCAATACAATTTGGCATTGGAGTTTCGATGCAGTGTCACCAATTCAAATAACATTTTTAGTTGGCAGCCTCAGGAAAGCGAGTCACATATGTGGAGTATACAATTGAAATGAGTGCACAGTGCATAGCGGGCCTTGACGCAGCAGGTACCTGTGCTAGGTTCAACCACAGATTGGACACTGCATTGGCGTATCGATGCAAAATGCCATTGAAATACATACGGGGACCAAGCACAAAGCATTGTCTGAACGACTGAACTTGTCTACGTACCCGGGGAAACGTCAGTATAAAACACTGCACTCGGTTGGTTGGGTTGGTTTGTCGCTTCTTTAAAAATGAAAGCAGATGGAAATTGGGATGGGTGCATTGATGAGCACTGACGATTGCCATATATTTCTGAATAACAATAAACTGCACCACGCCATTTTCTTTTAATTTAAACGCTGTTTTCAAAGTAACATTAGGAAATCTTTACTTTGTGCTGAGCACTTAATTCTTCATGCATATTCTGGTATTTCGGGACTCCAGGATGCGCGCAAGATGTAAAGAGATACAGAGTGATCGGTGCTGCAAAAAATATAAATAGAATATTTGCTCAAAAACACATACAAAAGATGTAAACAATTGATCAAACATATACACAAACAAACAACCGAGCAGAACCCAAGCAACATGATAAAGAAAATATAAGAAAAATAAAAGTGTAAACAAGAACGAAAGTATCGGAACATTTCGGCTTTACTTTTGCGCAGCCAATTTGATTCAAAGTAGAAAACTATTTTAGAAAAGGTTAAAACACGTTTAAAAATAAAATAAAATAAAAAATCATTTGCATACGCTGCCAATAGATTTCTGCGCCTCCTCGACAATCTCGTAGAGCTTTGTTGGGTCATTCAGAGTGTATGCCAGCGAGCGAACATCATGGCTCATATGATCCAGAATCCACACAGTCAGCTTGGTGGACTCCTTGTGACCCATGCCCTTGATGAGCGGGAACAGCTTCGAGCCCAGCTTCTTCTTCCTCTCGTTTTCTGGCTTGGACAGCAACATCTCAATATACTCCTCGACTTCGCTGTCGTAGTCTTGCAAATGAACGCCCTCGGGCTTCTGGGTTGTGCCGTTTGCGCCGTTTGCACCGTTTGCGAGCTTCGGGCTACTTGGCACGCCCATGGTCGGATAGGCGGGCATGTGAAGAGCAGCCTTTTGCTCCAGGTCCCACTCGGAGGCCAGCAAACTGGGGTCACTGAGAAGCGCAAGGATGTCCTCAAGGGGCCGCTTAATAAAACTGGAGACTATTCGTGAAGCGTCGCCGACGTCGATGGCAGGGTTGGCGGCAATCTCGGTGGCCAGCTTCTGTGTCAGGATCTCGTTCCGCGAGGATTCGGATAGGTTGCGCAGCATAATTGGCTCAATAAGCGGATCCTGGGTTGGGGCCATGGTGCTGGCCACGGAGGCCGGCCGCGGAAACGGAACAGTGTTCTGCTGGCTTGCCAGCTGGTCCACGCGCACAGGCGGTACATCATCCCCCTCCCGCTTCTGCTGTCGCTGAGGCTGCTGAGGCTGTTTTTGCTGGCCGGTCGCAGAGTCATCGACCAAAGGCTTGCCAACAGCCGCTTGCTGATCCTGCTCGTGCTCAGGCTCCTGCTGATTCTGATGCAAAGACGTACCGCCAGCCTGCTTATTGACATGCTCATACTGGTACATGGTAATCTTGCGACCCTTAATGTCAGCGCCCTGGCACTCACGCAGGGCATCCAGGGCAGCAGTGGGGTCGCTGAACTGGACAATCCCGTGGCCGCGCGATTTTTTTGTTCCAGGATCAATACTGACCCGTGCAGACTGAATGTACCCGTACTTTTTAAACAGCGCAAATAGTTCCTTGTGCGACACAGTCGGGTGCAGGTTGGTCACAAAGAGCTTGCCGGGAACAATGACCCCACCAAGACCGTTCCCAGATCCACTAATGGGCTGCTCTATGGAAAGACTGGTGGATGGCCGTGGCAGCGACGACTGGCGGGACGGCGGCGGTAGAAGCGCAGCAGACTGCGGTGTTAAAGTCGGCGACACAGGATCAGACTCACGCCGAGACTCCGACTGCGGCACCATCAGTTTTGTCGTTTGCACCTTTCCCGAGTTCCTCCGGCCGGCGCTCGCATTGGACGAGCGCGATTGGCGCGGCGGGGAACTAATCTGAATAGAAACGTTGTTCCCCAGATATTCTGCATAGTTCAACTGCTCAATGGCGATCTGCGCGTAGGACTCGTCGGTAAAGCAGGCGTACGCAATGCCCTTGCGTTGGCCGTTAGGCAAAGTGGGAAAGGAGCACGCGTAGAGGGGTCCGGAGGGCCGCAGAAAATCATACAGCGTCGCTTCGGTCGCGTCTTCGGGAATGTGCTTAATCCAAATAAATCCCCCCAAGGGAGGCGGCGCCAGCTCACGGTTACCCGCCAGTGGTGTCATTTTGAGCGTGTTGTTGGCGCTGTTCAGTTTTTTATTATTCAGCACGACCATGGCCTTTTCGGCTACAAATGAAAGAAAGCAGACACACAAAGTCAGTAGATATCCGCTTGTTGGTTTCGGCTTCGGCTTCAATGTTAGCCAGCCAGCCTTGTCAAAAACATAAATAGCATCCTCTTGGTGAGTACTTACTGTCATAAACGTTGCGGAACTCTACGTTTCCAGTTATTTGTGCAGACTCGTGGGGGTCGACATTTAGCCTAATTCCGCGACACGACTTGAACAATTTCTGCAGCTCGGGCAGAGCGTCCTCGGTGACGCCGCCAAAGTACAAAATTTTCGAGTGCATTTGGCTCCAATCCTCATGCCACTCGTCAGCTGGGGGCAATGTGTTGGCAATTTGTTCTGGAAGTGGGTCATTCAAGTGAATTGCGACTGGTGCATCCGGCTGCTTGAGTGGCGACAAGTCAGTGTAAGAAACCATTTCGAATAACGGGAAAGAAATACAAATAAGTAAATAAGTAAATATAAAATAGTTGGAGGAAAAGCTAGCCGTTTCTTTGTTGATTTATTCACCTTGCCTTTTGATTGTGGAGGAGACAAATATCAGTAGCCTGCAAAAAACTCGGGAATGCGAAAGCGCGTGCAGTAAAAGCGGGGGTCACAAAATCGGACTGAGAAAATCGACAAATTGAAAAAGGGTGAAACAGAAGACCCAGATAGCCAAAATCCATTTTTCTCTCTCATTTTTTGTGACCGTCACCGCCAAGCACACGAGAACGTTTGGTTCGACCCATTCATATGCTACAGCAATCGATATTTATCTTGGCTTCAAAGCGTGCTTATATTTTAATTGTATACATCATCTGTTACAGCAAACAAACGATTAAATTTAAGGATAACTGTAACTGTAGATCCGAGTCTATTTTGTTGTCCCAGCCTTTTCGCTCTCCCGCTCACGCACTCAAAGACAGACAACACGCTATATTCGCGCAGGTGCGGGCGTGAAGATGAAAGCTTGGAAGGCAAAGTCTGCAAAAAATTTTATTTGCCTAGTACCGCCTTTGCAACAAATTTATAATGGTTGGTGAGCAAGTGATGTCGATATATATTATTAAACCTTATTACCGACCTCCAAGTCTGCGAGCATACAGATCAGTTTTCAATGTCTATATTTAGTCGATTTTTGACCATATTGTTGCGAATTATTATGGTGGTGAAAAGCACGCATATGCACTGGAGTACAGTGGGATCGTACACCCAATGACTATGTGGACAGAACGGTGTGATGGGTGCGTTTTAAATCTACTTTTAAAAGAAGCTTGAAACCCGAATAATGGCATTAAAGTAAAGGATTTAGGAGTACCAGAGTACACCGCCATACCGGCAAGCTTAATAAAACAATCGATAATTATAAATTCTGGTGCCATTATAATTATAATGAGGAAACGGTTCGAATCGTTTTTCCCAAAGTGACATTTAAGAGATGCAGCAGGTCAAAAGTTTGTCTTTTCAAGTTCTCACTATGGCAATATATCATTGACAAAGATACAAGGCTTACAACCTGGAGAGACACTGATAACTTCCTCAGATATCTCGTATATGTTTTGCGATTTGGACAAATGCAACGAATATATTAAAACGGCGTAGGGTTGGTGTTATTAATAAACATTCAATATCATTGTTTATAAGATGGTGAAAACTCCAACTGAATACCTTTTTATTCTCAATTATTGGTCTGCCAGCTTGGTACTTAAGCCATTTCAAGGCAAGTGAGAGTGGTCGTGTTGCTAGTTGTGGATAACCAACCTATTAATGCGAGGTACAATATAAACGACCTTTAATGTCAATCAGCATGTAATAGGGATCAGTGACACCAATGACCTGTGGCGCCCAACACACATTTCAAACCACTATCTTCCCTTTTCAAGAAGCAAGATCGCCCTCATGGCCACTATACACATTTCTGTTATTGCTGGCTGACATCAGGGAACACCATGACGTTTACAGCGCTGCCCCCTTTTTTCATTTCCAAAAGTAATTTTTAAGACTTGGATATATTAATTTAGACCCACATTTTTATAGAGCACGACATGACCAATCCTGCAGCGTAACAAAGACTGAACCAACAATAGTTCTGAGATAAATCAAGCAGCAAAAATAAGGCCATCAAACCCTGTTCCAATCAGATGCTAGGTTAGAAATAAATAATTTCCGCGATTGAGGGCTTGTGACCAATTAAGCTGAGCAAAATGATTGGTGCTGGGCAAAGATACTAAATTCTCACCAAAAA
Source organism: Kickxella alabastrina (assembly GCF_025024165.1). Classification (NCBI taxonomy): domain Eukaryota; kingdom Fungi; phylum Kickxellomycota; class Kickxellomycetes; order Kickxellales; family Kickxellaceae; genus Kickxella; species Kickxella alabastrina. The sequence goes on from NW_026251596.1 coordinate 14,218, forward strand.
AAATTTATCTGATTATTTTTTGGGCCCTTTCGTATTTTCTGTATTTTCTGTATTTATTTTTTCTCTTTCTTCTTTCTTTTTATATCTATTTTTTATTGAATCTAAAATTTCTATCTCACGAATTTAATACTTTTCATAAGAAATTATATAATGTTTTCAATCGTAAAGCAACTTGCACCCCGCCGCCTGCCCAGCGCTACATTCACAAAGCCCGTCGCAGCATTCGTCCAATCTCGCTTCTACCACGAGAAGGTAATCGACCACTACGAGAATCCACGCAACATGGGATCACTCGATAAGCACGACCCCACTGTGGGTACCGGACTCGTGGGCGCGCCGGCATGCGGTGACGTGATGCGTCTTCAGATCAAGGTGGACGATAATGGTGAGATTGTCGACGTCAAATTCAAGACATTTGGCTGTGGGTCGGCGATAGCATCGTCTTCATATATCACGGAACGTGTGCGCGGCATGAACATTGATGATGCGCTGAAGATTAAAAATACAGACATTGCCAAGGAGCTGTGTCTGCCTCCCGTCAAGCTTCATTGTTCGATGCTGGCCGAAGATGCCATAAAGTCTGCAATCAAGGACTTCAGGATGAAGCGTGATGGCGCGCTTCGCACCGCTTAAATAGCTTTTCATATCTTTTGTTTTTCCATATTTTCAATTGTACTTCCCAAAACAAAATGCGGAGTTTATTTGCCTTGCTATGTGTTTGCCTTTGCCAACCAATTATCTAGATTATTGGCTCTGTAGACGGGATGCAGACGCCCAGAGTGGTCGGAAGTGACGGCAGTCATGACGATACGCACGAGCAATATCTGCAAAGCATCCTTGGCCAGAGTCTTGGAGATGTTCTCGGCCATCCTGTCGCTGATGCGGGAATTCAGCTGCGCCAGACGGTCGCGGATAATGCCCATCGCCACCGGAGCCCTGCGCATCTCGGCCACACTGTCCAGCAGGCAGCCCAACAGACACACGCATGCCTCAAGGCGCGCAAAATCGGGTGATTCTTCAGAAGCAGCGGGTGTGACCACAAACAGGCCCACCTCAGGATCCACCAGCTGCGCGGCCTCCTCGGGGCCGACTTTGCCAGACACATCGCTATCATTGCCACAGGCACGGAGCAAAAAAGACATGGCTAGGGCTCTCCTCAGCTCGCAGCCCCGCGCGCTGCGCGCTGGCATGGCCTCCACCAGCCGCAGCTGTGCGCCCAGAGGCACACTTCCAACAAGCCGCACAGAGTGATGGACAGCCTCCGGTATGATAACGTTCCAGCAGCTGGATGGCCCAATGTCCTCAACTAAACGCGCCAGGCTGCTTTGCACTGAGGATGCAATTCCAGTGCACCGGTGGTCAGCCAGGACGGCGATGTAGGCAGCGATCGCTTTTGATCCCGTAACACCCTGCAGAGGCACGGAAGCGCGGCTGGCGATTTCCAACAGCCAAGCCACACGATCTGCGCTCCGTCTGGCCAGCTCTGTGAAGCTGGGCCTACGGGTTACAATTTCCACATAAACTGGCGGCGTCATCCCGCGATCATCGGCCGGCGGCACTACGACGGCTTGCTCAGCCAGCTCGCCTAAAAGCTCAGCGAGCAGCTGGTGCATGAGCGCAGGCGCCAGCCGCCAGGTGGCTGTATGGCGGTCCAAGTATACGTTTAGGACGCGGTAGCTCTGTATGGCCACAAGGCTGTCCTCGGAGCGGCACATTTGCTCGACCAGCGTGTCGCCTGTAGATTGGTCGAGGCGCCGGCCACTGTACGCCTGCATCGACACCAGCCGAAGCATTTTTGTGTCCTCTGTCCGACCATTGTTGTTGTTTGGCGTGATCAAACGCCGCGCTACCCGGCTGAACGCAATTAGCCGGGGCACCAGCCGCGGGGCACCCATCATCGCCCGCCCCCGTACCAACGCTATGTCGCTCACTAGCGCCTCTTCCTCCTCCTCTTTCCGTGTCTCTTCATCCTCTCCCTCGCTGTCGCTCCTGCTGTCTCGCTGCAAGTGCTGGTCCAAAAACGCCTGGTTGTGCCGCGACTGCGCGCTGGCCTGCACCAGGCTCTTCAGTGAATTCCGGTATGGCGTCCCGTCGCCTCTATCCATAAAAGGACAGGATTTGCCCTGAGTGGCGTCACTGGCGCCACCAGCGGTCCTCCGAGCAGACTGTCGGCGTCGACGAGCTCGACGTCACTGTCGCTGTCAGGTAGCTCTACTATAACAGCCTTGCGTGTATTTCGCACACCTCGCCTGACTGCTGTATCCTTTCTGTGGGCTGAAGTTCTTGCCGCGCTTCTTTTTTGCCTCTGAAATACGTATCTAGCGTGACCTTGGGCTGCGTCGTTGGCTTTCTTTTCGCATTACCTTTCGGGCCCATTTCTCGAATAAAAAGTGTAAATAATAATAATTTCGAATTGAAAATCTTCACAAATAATAAGCTGGGAGGAAGAAAAAAACAGCCACCAAAAATTGATTTTCATATGATCGTTTGAAAATCAACTTGATTATGATCGCGTTGACTGCAATACGCGCTTCGCTCTTGCTCAAAGGTGGTCTGTGCGGCCGCAAAGTAACTTGAGTATCGTGGCGTAAACAATTACTATCATTTCTTTCAAGAATCCAGGGGGTAAAAAATGCGCTCAATGAACGAGCAACACAATGCCGTTTGCTCCCTCTCACAAAGTTTCAGGCCATTGATTTACCCCTGGAAAAGAACATGCACACAATGCGAGGCGAGGTGTTGGCGTTAACTGCCATTGAACGACAAAAGAAGTGAGACAACAAAGGAGAGAGAAAGCAGGCAGCACAGACGAATAAAATGGCGGTTACATTATCCTCCAGAAATGATCGTAATCGCCAAACGCCAAGGAAAGAGAAATAAAAAGAAAAATAGTAGCAGTATTTGAGGGAGAGGCTTGCAATTGACGCACATATATTTCCTACATTAAGAAAAACTCGCGCATGACCCACCAGCCACAAAAATATATCACGAAAATAACAAATGCACTCGCTTTTAGCACCATTGTGACAGCAGTTGGCGCTGGCGGCCTCCTCAGTTTCCCTGTCCGTCACAAACGCCCACTTTTCCCGAGTTGGAATTTCTCAACCAAAGAAAAAATGTTTTTTGGATACCGCCATGTACCACGCAGGCCTGTACTTTTTCTTTTCCTTTTTTAATCATTTCCTCCAAGCATTGCAGAAATGTATCGTTGCTGTCTGTCAGTTTGATCACATATGTTCACATATATATAGGCTGGCTCGAAGCACTTTTTGCAATATATTTTTTTACAGAAATTATCTCTTCTTGCTCTCACTCTCCCGTTTTTTTTATTTTTCTCTCACATATTTGTCGTTCCTATACACTAACTGCACAGCAAACACTACCACCATCAACAACAACTGTATTCCTTCAAGCCCTCATATATATTAAAACGCTCTTCAACATGTCTCCTTACGGCGTTGACTCTGAAATCTGCTCTGACCGCCGCTCGCGCAGCAGCTCGCCCGACCCGCTGGCCTCGAACGCCGGTACAGCTCTTCCTTACGCCACACGCTCGGCCCTCCATCTCAAGGGCCTGGTTCCATCGGGTGTCGAGAACTTTGTCATGCAGGAGCAGCGCGCCCTCGAGCAGTTAAACATAAAAAGCACAAATTTGGAAAAGTACATTTTCCTCTCGTGGCTGCGCTCGACCAACATCAACCTGTTCTACCGCCTGGTGCTGCACAACCTCAAGCAGATTGCACCCGTCATCTACACGCCGACAGTGGGCCAGGCGTGCCAAGAGTACTCGCACATCTACCCGTTCCTCGCGCCGCCCAACGCCGTCGACGGGCTGTACATTTCGCTGAACGAGGTGGACAACATTGCCGAGATTATTGCCAACTACCGTGAGTCGATTTCCAAGGGCGACGAGCCAGAGATTACCGTGATTACGGACGGCTCGCGGATTCTTGGCCTGGGCGACCTCGGCATGAACGGCATGGGCATCCCCGTTGGCAAGCTTCAGCTGTACGTGGCCGCCGCCGGACTCAACCCCAACCGCTGCCTGCCCATTGTGCTAGATTTTGGAACGGATACGGAAAAGTACCTTGAGGACCCGCTGTATCTGGGCATCCGCCAGCATCGTCCGGACGACGCCTCCTTTTACGACTCTGCCAACCGCGTCGTCACTGCCCTGCACGAGGCTTTTCCCAGCATGTTTATCCAGTTCGAGGACTTTAGCACCGAGCACGCATTTGGCCTGCTCGAGCACTGGCGCCGCAAGGCCCTGTGCTTCAACGACGACATCCAGGGCACCGGATGTGTCATCCTCGGTGGCTTCATCTCTGCCGTCGAGCAGGCGGGCATCCCGCCGCAGCACCAGCGCATCATGTTTGTTGGCGCGGGCTCTGCCGGCGTTGGCGTTGCCAAGCAGCTGATTGACTACTTTATCATTGAATACGGCATCCCTGAGAGCGAGGCCAAGGCCATGTTCTGGTTTGTTGACTCGCGTGGCATGATCACGGCCAACCGCGGCGACAAGCTTGCCCAGCACAAGGTATACTTTGCGCGCACAGACAATGGAACCATTCAGTGCAAGAGTATTGAGGAGACCCTGGAATATGTCAGACCGACAGCACTTATTGGCCTGTCGACCATCTACAAGGCCTTCAGTGAGAAGATTCTCCGCCGCATGAACGAGATCAACGCGCAGTCGCGCCCTATCGTCTTCCCACTGTCCAACCCTGAGACCAAGGCTGAGTGCACGTTTGAGGAGGCCATGCGCTGCACCGACAACCGCGTGCTGTTTGCGTCTGGTACGGCATTCCCTGAGTACACCATCCCGGGCACTGACGACGTTCGCGTGCCGGGCCAAGGAAACAACATGTACGTGTTTCCAGCCATCGGGCTTGGCGCCGTCCTTTGCAAGCCCATCTGTATTACCGACACAATGATATACGCTGTGTCCAAGGCCCTGGCTGAGTCCCTCAATGCCGAGGAGAAGGGCAAGGGTGAGCTGTACCCGCGCATCGAGCGCATTCGCGAGGTGTCCGCCCAGCTCGCCGCTGCATTTATCCGGCAGGCCGTGCGCGAGGGCCTGGCCAAGGACACCAAGTGGGTCGAACTGGTCAAGTGCAACCCCCGATGAGAGCGACTTTGCCTCAGATGCTCCCGATGGCAAGTATGCGGAGGGCGTTTTGCATGAGGTCAGGCGCTTCATGTGGCATCCGGCAGAGAGCTTTGAGCAGCTCCGGGACGCCTGCCCGCACCAGCATCACCACCGTGCTTGGCCATAGCCACGGCCACCAGGACAATATTTAAAATCGGCATTTCGAGGACGCTTCCGCGCGCAATGCATG
>NW_026251597.1:0-19517 GCF_025024165.1 Kickxella alabastrina
GGACCCTTGCCGTCAATGGGGTTGCCGAGAGCATCAACAACACGGCCAAGAAGGGCCTCACCGACAGGGACATCGACAATGCAGCCGGTACGCTTGACAGTGTCACCCTCCTTGATGAGACGATCGTTACCGAAAATGACAATACCAACGTTGTCAGCCTCAAGGTTAAGAGCCATACCCTGAACACCGCTCGAGAACTCAACCATCTCCTCAGCCTGGATGTTCTTCAGGCCGTAGACGCGAGCAATACCGTCACCAACGGACAGAACGCGACCGGTCTCCTGGAGGTCGACCTTGTTGGCGGCGCCCAGAATGCGGTCCTCGAGGATCGAGGTAACCTCGGAGGCAGCGGGCTTGGCACCAGCGCTGACGGAGGCCGAGGCCGAAAAGGCGCGGACCACAGCGGGGGTGGCGGCGCGAACCTAAAGTGCAATAAAAAACAAATAGGCTCTTGGAATTTAATAGACAGTGCCAAAACAAACAATAAATAATTGAGTGTATATATGAGAAAAAGTGTGTGGGACATAGATAAGCAACTTTAGGAAAGAGCAGTCACCGCTAATTTATCTCGATTGGCGTTGTCGAATCTAGCTGCACAAGATAAGCTGGATTTCATGTTGACTGCCGGGTCTTGAATTTACGACAACAAAGTTCTAGATCTGTTGAATTCAAGTAGCAGTGCGAGCACTTTTTTTGCACTAAATTCTGATTGCGTCTTTGTGTTATAAATAGTGCAATAAAAATACATACCATGGCGCGAGCGACGGGAACGCGAGTGGCGGAAGCAAGGCGGGAAACGTTCTTCAGCATTATGTTAAATTGGCAGGCTGTAATCGGTGCCTTGTTATACTTTTCTAAATAAAAATAAAACTAGTTAAATAGCGAAGAAGAAAGAAAAAAGTGAAGCAGGGGGAAAGGACTAGAATAGCTCTGCTTCCTCCTTCGCGATAAAGAAATTTGTAGGCTGCCCATGCTAAAAAAGATGCCGCAATGGCGGGAAAACCGGGCACCTCCTTTCCCCACTTCAAAATTTGCCGCAAACAACTGATAATGGAATCTGGCGAGAGCCACTCAGAGCCAATTATACTGATCAGCGCGTAATTGCCGTGATCGCGATTGCGGCTTAATCACAACTGGGCTTACAAGTGGATGGAAACAATTCGCTTAGAACATATCTCACAGAGCCTATCTTATTTTTTTGTAGCAACGAAAAAAATTGGAGAAGTTTATTTTTCTTGTTTCAATTTGCCGTTAATTGTCGCATTTTTTTACTCTCATACGCATCATTTGAAGCAACAGACTGACAAGCATAAAGACATGGCATTTGCAGGAATCTCGCGCACGTTCAACAGCCTTAAGACGGCGACCGCATTTACACGAATCTCGGTCCGCGCTCTTTACACTACACAGACAGAGGCAGCAAAGACTGCGACCGCCGCAAGCTGGTCTGCCAACTCTATTGAGCTTGTGAACCGTCTGCGCGAGCAGCAAAAGTATTATGCGACTGTTGTTATTAAGGGCCGCCCGTTTACAGTTACCCAGAATGATATTATCGTGATGGATCGCATCAAGGACTTGGAGCTTGGTGACTCGCTGTCACTTAACCAGGTTACAGAGCTTGGATCGCATGACTACACGATTAAGGGACAACCCATGGTCGACCCCAGTCTATTTAAAATTGAGGCAACGGTGATTGAGCACCCGGACGGCAAGCTGTTCACTGTTACGAAAAAGAAGCAGCGCACGGCTCACCACAAAACAACATACCACCGGAACCGCTACACTATGCTTAGAGTGTCTAAGATTGATGTTAACAAGTTTTGAAGAGTGTCAACAAATATAATACATGCGATATACAAAAAAGCAATTGACCAGCTATAAAATTAAAAGCTTAGAGGCAACATTGAAATGGAAATAGAAAGCGATTACATTGTTAGCTTGGACACGACTAGAAATACTAATATGACAGACTGACACAGGTGTAATCGTATGTGGCATATGCGAACCAAGTGCTGAATATAACAATTATCGGCACAATAAAACCAAGCCTGATTAGGGCCAGAGGTATTGATATTTGCTTGAAGCACTCGATTTCGTATGCATTTCATTTTTAACGGGTGTGATGTTTGCACACGCACATTCGTTTTGTGCAGTTTATATATTGTGCACATTCTGCCTAAAGTGGAAGGTTGAACTACATAGCGGTGCGCTGTATCGGCTGCAGAATGGTGTGGAGCCAGTAAAACAGCAGAAACATACATTTTTGTTTATAACCACGTCTGATCCGAACGGCTGCGCCAGTTGTTAGCGTACCCAAAAAAATTGTGGAAAAAGTCCAAGACATATTAATAATGACCTGTATACATCTTAGAAACATAAACTCAGCGTACTTGGTTAACTCAGTTAATAGTCAATCAGCTCAGGCTGTTGTAGTATAGTGGTTAGTACTCCACGTTGTGGCCGTGGTGACCCTGGTTCGATTCCAGGCAACAGCACATTATTTTTGCACTTTTTAGCACTGGATTGCTGAGGTTTTTTTGCATTTTTATTGCGATTGCCCACGCAAAATGTCAAATTGCACATCGTTAACTCCGTAATATAATTGAGTCGTGCAAACATTATTATAAATAGTATATTATTTATTGTATTTCAATTTAAGACGCAAAATATGTGTATTACTGCAAAATTTAAATTTATCTGGTTCTTGCACTTTTTTAAAACAACTGGGAATATTTCAGCAAATACCGAACACATTTCTGAGTGCTCATATAAATAATTATGCGGTTGTTCTTGCCGCTAGCTGGCCCAACTGTCCTGGCCCAAATGTTCTTTAGAAATATAGATGGGTTCCCACAGATTCTAGAAAAACGGTATATTGGCGATATTATCTCAAGTTTCTCAGAAGTGGTAGCTCAACACAAATCGCCACTTCGGATTCACAGATGCACCAAGGTATACTTGGACTAGTTCAGAACTAGTTTTTTCAGCGAAATATATTTTGACCACATTCGCCGTGTATTAGACAGTTCGCGCAAGGTAATAGTTACTGTTTGCGTTGAGTCAATCCGCAGCGGGGTCTTTCTATTCAATATTCATAGGTGTCTTTACACCGGCACACTGACACTCCTGCAGTTCCCGGAGATATTGACACAATAACTTTGCTGTACCTAAATGTGGTTCGTCATGTGAATGTGCCAAACCACATTTTTGTTATGGTTGATAACCAAAATCCAGACACTTTCGCGCTAGTACATTTATACCGAGCAGTTGGGGCGCAAGGTACCGGCAGTTGTTGGATATTTAAAGCCAGAGTCCAGTTGGCCGCAGAATGACATACATACTAGCACCAGTTGTTGACATATACTTTTAATTTGTTACAACTGGTGGGTATGTATATAGCAAAAAAAATTGCATATATTTTAAAAGTATAAAATAAAGATAAATGTAACCAAACATCAATACACATGGAACCATACGGAGTTAACGATGTGCAATTTGACATTTTGCGTGGGCAATCGCAATAAAAATGCAAAAAAACCTCAGCAATCCAGTGCTAAAAAGTGCAAAAATAATGTGCTGTTGCCTGGAATCGAACCAGGGTCACCACGGCCACAACGTGGAGTACTAACCACTATACTACAACAGCCTGAGCTGATTGACTATTAACTGAGTTAACCAAGTACGCTGAGTTTATGTTTCTAAGATGTATACAGGTCATTATTAATATGTCTTGGACTTTTTCCACAATTTTTTTGGGTACGCTAACAACTGGCGCAGCCGTTCGGATCAGACGTGGTTATAAACAAAAAATGTATGTTTCTGCTGTTTTACTGGCTCCACACCATTCTGCAGCCGATACAGCGCATCGCTATGTAGTTCAACCTTCCACTTTAGGCAGAATGTGCACAATATATAAACTGCACAAAACGAATGTGCGTGTGCAAACATCACACCCGTTAAAAATGAAATGCATACGAAATCGAGTGCTTCAAGCAAATATCAATACCTCTGGCCCTAATCAGGCTTGGTTTTATTGTGCCGATAATTGTTATATTCAGCACTTGGTTCGCGTATGCCACATACAATTGTATTTGTTTCATATGATTAGTGCGGCTTGCATAATGAAACAAAGTCAATTAAAGTATATTTTGACTCGTTTTTGTAGTCATCAGTGGCAATGCTTTTTTTATTATAAAAAACATCTTGTCATTAGCACTCGTCTGTCCCATTAGCATAAAATGTCATTACATGCACCTAAAGTGATATTGTTAAAGTTGCTGGCTTAACGAGTTGTTGCTATTGAGTTATATTAAAAACATTCATTCATTTATTTAATAAAATTTTTTAAACACATGGACCAGAAAACGACTTCGTTTATAGATTTCTCAGGCAAAGCAATAACCATTCCACAAAACGGGTTCCTTGGCGCGTGCATCGATGTTAACGATTACGAAAAGATCAACCGGATCGGCGAAGGAACCTACGGAATAGTATACCGTGGACGACACAAAAAAAGTCAAAAAATAGTTGCGCTGAAGCGCATGCGAGTGAGCATTAGCGACAATACACCTGGTTTGCCGCTTTCCAGCTTCCGGGAAATTGCAATCCTCAAGCGCCTGCACCATCCAAACATTGTTAATGTAGTGGACATTGCAGCTGGCCACGGAATCGACAGCATTTTCATGGTGATGGACTACTGCGAATGCGATCTGGGAACATTGTTGGACAACATGTCGACACCGTTTTCGCACGGCGAGGTGAAAAGCTTGGTGCAGCAGATGCTGTGCGGAATGGAGTATTGTCACAACCATTTTGTTGTGCATAGAGATCTGAAGCTGCCCAATCTGCTTTTGACAAAAAACGGCGAGCTCAAGGTTGCTGATTTCGGACTTGCTCGACTATTTCACGAGCCTCAGCAGCCGATGACACCACAGGTGGCAACTCTATGGTATCGATCGCCAGAGCTCATTCTCGGATCAACCGAGTACACGACAGCAATCGATATGTGGTCGGCCGGATGCATTTTGGGCGAGCTTTTGGTCCATCGTCCGTTTATGCCAGGCAAGAGCGAGTTTGAGCAGATGCGCCTGATTGTCAACATGATTGGGGCGCCGAGCGACAGGATATGGCCGGGATTCAGCCAGCTGCCGATGGCGCGGTCCATGCGGCTCCCCGAAAACAAATACAACAATTTGAAGGTTGCTGTGCGCAATGCCAGCACCAACACCATCCTGTTGCTGAACGCGCTGCTCACGTACGATCCCCGCAAGCGCATTGGAGTGCAAAAGGCGCTGGATCACCCGTATTTCTACGAAATGCCAACAGGTAGAGTGTTGCGATTGAATGGAATGTTGAAAGCAAACACCTCCAAATTAATTAATTAATGGGAGAATTTATACGCTCATACTAAAGTTGTCACCGTAATTTTTCAAACTTGTTACCACCATTTTTTCTGTAGCTGTCAGGCCTGTAATTCAGTAGCAGTCGAGTCAGGTGAGGAGCCGCCATTTTGCGGACGTCGATTTCGCCGCAGATAGTAGCAATCCAACCATGTGATTGGAATTGTAAAGAGAATACACACTTAAGCATTCTGATTGTGTTTTTCTGTTCACACGGCCACGCCGCGTCACTCGCTCTAGATGCTCTGGCGGCGTTTCTCTTTCCTCCACTTTACTACTTTTTTACTTTCATTGTTAGAAAATTTCCACTATACAATAGAATACAATTGCGCTCACTTTTTTATTTCTGATTTATGCAAAAAAAATCTTTATATACAACAGTCTGTCTCTTCAAGAACCAACAGCCATTTCGCGCTCTTATTTCACCTTATTCTGCCATGACAATTTTGCGCTTGGGCAACACCAACTCATCTCCTTCTTCCTACGCGCGTCACTTTCTGACAACTGCAAGCACCAGTGACAAGCCCGAGCAAACACCTGCACCTACGATGGTCATCCAAAAGGGCACCCAGGGCATAACCCTGTCACAGCTCGACAGCTACAAGGACGAATTTGACGCCGACATCAAGAACAGACTGGCTAAGCTGACAATCTCGCGCGAATCCTACAGCAACGCGCTAGAGAACCGCGATGTGGTTGTCCAACACCCACCAGTATTTTCGCACAAGCTGGCAATCGACGCACCGATCACGAACCAGAAGGTCAGTGGTCGATGCTGGATTTTTGCCGGGCTCAATATGCTGCGGCAGAGCATGATGAGCGAATACAAGTTGGAAAAGCTGGAGCTCTCGCAGCCGTACCTTTTCTTCTACGACAAGATGGAGAAGTCCAACTGGTTCCTGGAGAACGTCTTGAAGACGCTCGACGAGGATCTCGACGGGCGTGTCGTGCAGTACCTTTTGAAGGACCCTGTTGGTGACGGTGGCCAGTGGGATATGTTTGTTGCACTGATTGAGAAGTATGGCGTGGTGACCAAGGAGGCGTTCACAGAGACATTCCACACGTCAAACTCGAGGGAAATGGACAAGCTCATCACGGCCAAGCTGCGCGACTACGCCAAGAAGCTGCGCAACGCATACGCAGAGGGCAAGAAGGAGGACGAGCTGCGCGCATTCAAGCACGATATGCTTGAGGAAATCCACCGCATCATGGTCATTTCCTTGGGCCACCCGCCGACAAAGTTCAACTGGGCGTTCTACAACAAGGACAAGGAGTTCAAGGAGTTCCGGGACCTGACGCCGTTGGGCTTTTACCGCGACCATGTCAAGCAGGACTGCACGCAGACAGTGTCTCTGATACACGATCCGCGCAACGAGTACATGAAGAAGTACACGGTTAAGTACCTGGGCAACGTGGTGGGCGCCGATGACGTGCACTACATCAACTTGGGTGTCGCGGACATCAAGCGCTATGCAGCCGAGGTCATCAAGGCCGGGCGACCCGTTTGGTTCGGCTGCGATGTTGGAAAGTTCCACTCGCGCGACAAGGGCATGATGGACACGAAGCTGCACGACTACAAGGTTGCGTTTAACTTTGGGTTTAACATGGATAAGGCTGAGCGCCTGCAGTACGGCGAGAGCCTGATGACGCACGCGATGGTTTTGACGGGCGTGCATATTGAGGACGACAAGACCGTGCGCTGGCGGATCGAGAACAGCTGGGGCGAGGACTACGGCAACAAGGGCTACCTGATTATGACTGACCGTTGGTTTGACGAGTTTGTCTACCAGATCGTGCTGGAGAAGCGCGACATTCCGGACCATGTACTGGACGTGCTCAAGCAGGACGCCGTCGTGCTGCCGCCCTGGGATCCCATGGGCGCGTTGGCCCAGTGAGGCCCAATGATAGAGCAATTTTTTAAACTTTTTTTTATCCAATCAAAATTTTTACTTTCTTGTCCAAGTGGTAAGGCCACGGAACAGCCGGGCCAACCGCAGCGGCCTTTGCAGCGTAGATGGTCCACAAAGGCAGGCTGATTGAACTGCACGCGACCAGCATCACTTTCGCTGCCAGTTGAAAAAATGCAGTGCTTTTGGTAAGCTTTCCAATCTTAGTCGATAGTGCGGTTCAAGCACACTGTCTACCACCTTGACTATCACAGATATACAAGAGATACAAGAGATACAGAGATGGGGGATGTGGCCGGTTTGGAGATAGCGTGAGGAGCGAGATGGCTGGGAGTGGGTTATTCTCTTGATCCCCCAAAACGCATCGTAGGCTTTCTGCTTTATTCATCCATCTCTGCGCCATAAAAAAAATCACTCCCCAGTGATGCGCCAAACAACCAAAAAAATTTTTACTTTGAAAAATACAAATCTTGCTTTCTTCAACCACACACTCTTTCTCTCTCTCCACCTCTTTCTTTCTTTTCTTCACACCCAGTTTCTTTTCAATTATTTATATTCATATTTTTTATATATATATATTCCAGGGTTATCCACCTATATTCTACTATATATAAAAGAAAATGGGCGTCAAGGGGACCGTTAATCCGGAGGAGAACTTTGAGCCTCCCACCTTTACCATCAAGGAGCTGCGCGACTGCATTCCCAAGCACTGCTTTGAGCGCGATACCCTGCGCTCCTTCAGCTATATCTTCTACGACCTATGCGGTGTTGCGTTCCTATGCTACTGCGCCTCGCACATTTCGATGCTTCCTGCGATTCTTCGCTTGCCTGCCTGGATCGCGTACTGTATCTGCCAGGGTGTCGTCTGTACTGGTATCTGGGTCATTGCTCATGAATGGTAAGTTATAAAATTTATGCTATATAAGCATTGGCGTTCAGCCACTTTTTGTGATGTGGGAGTTTCTGAAACTTTTTTTTTTCACATCATGCATATTTGTGGTTGTGAGTGCTTGTGCGATGCAGTAAGAGATCGGTTGCATTATAAAACAGCAGAAGCAGTAGTGCTGGGTTAATCGCTTTATTTATTGCTCGCTGTGCGACTTTGCTGGGAGGATGTGCTGGGGAATTATAGCCGCTTCCCGAATTAGTACTTTAAATTGGTTGATCTTCTCTTGCCGTTTCTGTGCATAACATTTGTCTTTTTTATCAATATTGGAGACATCCGACTCTGCAACTCTCCTGCGCCTCTTCCCAGCTTATCTTTCTCATATCTCATCGCTTGGTGGGCGGGCTAGTTCTTGAATGCCGACGAACCAAAAACATTCACGTACACTATTTTTCTTTCTTCAGAGCTTCGTGGAACATGGCAGTAAACTGGAAAATCCCCTCCCTTTTCACATTGCTCAGCTTTCACATTCCAAAATCTTGCGCCGCAACCTGTTTTTGCATTTATTTATAACAAAGCAAGCTAATTAAGCAAAAAAACATGCAAATATCTGATTGTTCTTCATCGACTATAGTGGACACGGAGGATTCTCGGCCGACATAGCCACCAACAACATCACGGGCTGGGTCTTGCACTCGGCGCTTCTGGTCCCATACTACTCATGGAAGTACTCGCACTCACAGCACCACAAGAACACCAACAACATGACCCGCGACGAGGTATTCGTTCCCCGCACAAAGGCGTACCGTGGTCTGGAGGGTAAGCCCTCGACGCCGGCATGGGTGGAGGACTCTATCTTCGAGGAGACGCCCATATACCACCTGTTCAAGGTTGTCCTTCAGTCACTTTTCGGCTGGCCCATGTACTTGTTCTGTAACTCCTCCGGGCCCAAGTACGCCCGCGGAGCCTCGCACTTCAACCCGAACTCGGTTCTCTTCAAGCCCGAGAACTACTGGAACATTTTCAACAGCGATGTTGGCATTCTGATCACGGCCAGCGTTCTCGCTTACTTTAGCTATGTGTACTCGGCTGCCACCGTGTTCTTCTACTATGGCGGGCCCTACCTGGTTGTCAACTTCTTCCTGGTCACCATTACGTTCTTGCAGCACACCGACGCAAAGGTCCCGCACTACAACGATGACAGCTGGGACTTTATACGCGGCGCTCTGTCAACCGTTGATCGCGACTACGGATGGGCCCTCAATGTGTGCTTGCATCATATCAATGACACACATGTTGCGCACCACGTTTTCTCGCAGATGCCGCATTACCATGCAGTGGAGGCCACAAAGCACCTGAAGAAGAAGCTGGGCAAGCATTATCACTACGACAACACCAACTTTTTGGTCTCACTGTACAAGACCTACAAGCACTGCCAGTTCGTCGAGGAAGCTGGGTCTATTCTGTTCTTTAGAAACACCTCGACCCCTGCTATCAAGTCGACTTGATTACAATATACACTGCTTTTTATTATTATTCCGCATATAAAATTTCCAATACCAACTATTTTTTTATTAATGATAATAGAACCTTTTATTTTTTAGAATAGACGTTTGGTAAAGCCACTGCTTGACCCAGTTTGCGTCTCCTTCTTGTACAAGCGGTATGCTTCTCTCAAATGCTCCGGTTTCAACGGGCCCTCCTCCGCCTCCCCGCGCTCTACCTTAAGCTGGACAGCTCTCTCGACAATCTCGCCAACAAAGACCTTTGAGAACCCAGCCAGCACAAAGGTCAAAGTCGAAGATATCTGCTGATTCAATATATGATAAGCCAATTTCTTAACCGACCCCTTGTTGAGTGCAGTACGGCGATAAACGTCGTATCTTTGTCGTTGGTTGTCTGTCATTTGATCCCACATTTCTTTAATTTCGGCTTTGCTTTGGTGCACCAAAGTGATGGAGTCTTCGGTATCGCTGGTTGACCCACCACCACCACCACCACCACCACCACTGGCACCGGTGGGTCCTCCCCCCATGCTGCTGCTTGCTCCCAAGTCATCGAATTCCTCATAGTCCGCGGCACCACCACCACCACCACCACCACCGCTACTAGCAGCAGCAGCAGAAACAGAAAAAGAGGAAAGTGCGTCATTGGAATTCATACCAGTGTTAGATCCAGATCTCCTCCTCCCATCCATTCCCTTATCAGCATCCTGCTGCTCACCATCCCCCGGTGCTGACATGCCCATCAAACTGCCCCTACGGGCTTTCTTCTCCGGACCCATAGGTATAACCAGGTTATCCAAGGAAACCGTAGAAATGCTCGACATGGGATTGCGAGGCTTAGTGGGCGTGAATGCACCGGTCCGAATGAGTGGTTTGCGGATAAGACCGGCAACAGAGGAAGTGGTCAAGGTTACATTGGTGGAGACAATTGCGGATGCAGGGCTGGGGCCGGAGGCAGAGGCGGATGTGGAGGCTGCTGCTATCCGTCGCTTTTTTTGTCGCAGCAGGCCGGTTGGTGTCAGGGCTGTTAGGCGGGGTCTCTTTTTCAAAGAAGCAATGGGTGGGGTGGTGGTAGTGCCGGTTCCAGCTCCAGCTCCAGCTCCGGCTCCAGCTCCGGTATTAGTTCCGGATATAGATCCGTTTGCTGGTGATCCTGCGCCAGATGCGCTCCGCGACTGGTCAGAAGACATATTTTTTTGCGTGTTTTGTTGTATTACCAAAGTATGAAAGGGAATATTTAAATGTAAAGCGAATAAGTGGTGAATAATCTATTCACACTAAAAAGCAAACGTAATGCTTGTTTGCCCAGACATTTACCGGTAAACATTAAACTTGTGGGCAGAGCCCAGTCAAATCCATGTGAATTAGTTAAGTAAAAAATAAATAATAAAGATATAAAACAAAAAAATCACCGTCTTTCGCGTTCACGAACACGGCGCTTGCGAGCACGCTCAGCCTCCTCTTGCCGCCTCTCCTCCTCCTCATCCTCCTGTCGACCAATCTTCGCACTAATACGCTCTTCCCGCATCAGCTGCGACGCCGAGACCTCCATATCATCACCATCGTCATCGTCGTCATCGACATCCCTGTATTGCACACCCAGCATCCTGCGAATCGACCCCTCTCGATACCTGGTACCACCCTCTTCCTCATCATCAACCACAAAGTCATCCAACGAGTCATAGTCGCTCTCATCATCATGATCATCGTAGTATTCCTCGCGCCTGCGCTTCTGCATCACACCACCACCACCAGCACGGTTTGGTCTTCCAATGGCGCTGTTGTTCCTGGGCAGTACACGCTGATCGCCGCCGCGGGGTCTGCTATTTTCGCCAGCACGCAGTGCCGGTGGCACTAACGGCCGGCCACCGCGACCATCCAAACGTGGGACCGGACTGCGGACCGACCGGGCGTCGCGCTCATCCCGGGTACTGCGCGCCCTCGCAGGGGCCAGAGCACCCGGCTGGGCCCTGCGCTCAGCAGCTCCACTGACACTATCCCGCAAAGCACCACGGCCAGGTAGCATAGGCCTTCTAGCGGCCAAATTCGCACCAGAACGCACGCCAAAGCGGTCAATCTCGCGCTCGGGCGGCTTGCGCACGGTTTGCTGTTGTTCCTGCGGCGGCAGCCGCCCAGGCGCCCTTGGCACAGCTGGATCGGCAAACGCAGGGGCAGCAGCAGCACGGTCATGCCGCACTGCGGGCCGCCGCTTGCCCGCGACCATCCTGTGTGTCAGCGAGGTTGTGGTGGGCCTTGGGGGCTGTCGCACATGCTGTGTGCCGACTGGAGCAGGGCAGTGCGCAAGGCCGGGGGCGCTGCTCCGGCCTTGCGCAGGCGCAGCCTGCCTTCTATCCACAGGCGACCGCGACCGGGCTCTCCTGTTGTCTGTCGGCGACTGAGCCCAAGCAGCTTTCCTGGGCGACTGGCTGCGGTCGCCGGCTCGCCGAACCCCGGCACTCTGCAAAACAGCACGGCCAGCCGGGCTCCTGGTGGGCAAAGGCGCCGCCCTCGAGGAACCCAATCCGGGCTGCGCGCCAGTCCGCGGCGCCTTGTCCGCGCTTTTCGCTGGCGCAGCCGCGTTCTGCGCAGCAATCTGCATAAGCTCCTGGAAGCTCACTGGCTGAGCCTCCGCCGGTTTCTTCGCTCCCGCCACAGCCGAATTGGCCTCAGGCCTTCTGGCCACGCTGCTCTTCGCACCGGTACCGCTACCACCCGCATATCCCGCCTTTTGCTGTTGTTGCTGCTGCATGGGCTGTTGCTTCTGTCGCTGTGTCTGCTTGCGCTGCGCCTCATCAGCCCTCTCTGCCTCGGCCCTCTCCTGCTTGCGCCTCTCCAGCGCCATTTTTGCGCGCTTCTGCCTTTGGTTCTCATCATGCTCGCGTTGCTGAATGCGCTCCTCCACCAGCCTTTTCCTTCGCCTTTCGTCTGCCTCGCGCTCGCTGCTTCTGTCTTTGTTGGATATTGCGCCCGCTAGGCGCTTGCGTTCCTGTGCTGCGCGCTCAATGTCAGCCTTGTTGCGATCGGCCAGCTGCATGAGCCTCTCAAACTACACGAATAAGAATGTAAATGCGCATGTTCATGTTAGCATTGAGAGCACACACCTTGTTGTTGTTGTTGTTGTTGTTGTTGTTGTTGTTGTTGCTGCTGCTGCTATTGTTGTTGTGTATACGCATTGGCAAGGGAGACAAGTGGAGGGGTTGTCGGTTCTTACATCCGTGCCCATTTGCAAGTTGAGTGTGTGAATTTGGGTGTTATGAAATCGTGAGTAAATGAAAAGTATTGCAATGCCAAAGGGATAAAGATAAATATGGAACGAAAAATTTTTAATCCATTTTTTCGGTTGTCGAGTTTTGAAGGATGGGAGGAAAAAAGTCTGATTTTTTTTTGAGTATTTGCGCCCAAAAAAATTCAAGTTCGGAGATGCTGACGTGCAGCAAAGTCGCATCCCCCTTTTTAATATCACTTATGCAGCTATCTATTCTTTAGTTTTTATTTGAACGACGCCAGCCTTTTACAGCCTTTTTGACACTCTCAATTCGAAATGCAAAGTGACTCTCAACAGCCACGGCGCCGGAAGAACCAAAGGCAACCAAACACAGCCACAGCCACGCACAGCAGCGCCGGAAAGCCCCTGACGCGGGCCAAGCGCATCTCCCAGGCCATATCAAACCGCGACTTGACAACACTCAAACTGCTGGCACGCACCGGCGATGGATTCCAGACAATACGGCTGCGACGCCGAGCATGGTAAAGAAGCACAACAGCACAAACAAACATCCTCTTTGAAAAAAGACAACGCAGCTACGAAGAAAAAAACCCCAAGGTTTAAATGTACATGCTCGTTTTTAGGCCACTACTGCTTAATTTTAGATCATTGACTGATGCCGGCAACCGCACAGTACCGCATCCAGACGAGGGCCAGCTGGCACTGGATATTCCGCGGACGGGCCTTCCACAGTCGCCCGAGTACAGGCGCGATGCATCAGCGGCAAAGCGGCGACAGGGGCAGTTGGGCGAGGTTGTGCGGGCGGTTCTGCGCAACTACCCGTGGCTAAGCTACTATCAGGGCTTCCACGAGCTCTCCCTGACATTCCTCAGCGTGTTCGGCAGTGAGAGACCAGCTATTGAGGCCGCCAAAATGGTATCCCTATTCCTCATGCGCGACGCCATGTCCAGCGACCTAGACCTGGTCCTCAAACAGCTAAACCTTCTCTACTCGCTGCTCGAAACAACAAGCCCCAAGCTCCACGCATTGCTGACTGAGCTCGATGTGCCCGCGTTCTTCGCTATCAGCTGGGTGCTGACGTGGTTCGCGCATGATCTAGATGAGTTCCAGGATATCTGCCGCATCTACGACTTTCTCATCACCATGCCGCCAATGCAAGTTATCTACATGGCAGCGGCAATGCTCAAGCGCAACGAAGAGGACATTCTCGCCTACGACAGGGACTTTGCCATCATTCATACTGGGCTCGTCAAGCTGCCGGGCCGCATTCGCAATTGGCACGCGATTATCGAGGACTCATATTACATGCAGATTGAGTTTCCGCCGGCCAAGCTGCAACACATGGGGCAGATTATTCTGCCCAAGTTTTCTGCCGTCAACACATACGAGGCAACGTGGAGGCGGCTGGATCCGGCGAGGCCGATGGCGTTCGAGAGCCTGCTGCCTGCGGTCAGAAACGGGTGCCATCCCTTGGCTGGCAATGTTGATTCGTCGGCCGAGGGCGGGAGGATTAATCGGATGGCCGGGGTTATTGACCTCACCAATTCGGCTCAGAAGGCGCGCAACTTGGCGCTTCAACATAAGTGGCCACTGATGGTCGCCACCGTGGCTTCAGCAACTATGCTCATGTACGCATGGATGCTGATGCAGCAGCTCCAGATCCATCCGTAGGCAGCACAGATCATTCTCATTCTTTTTTCATTGTTGTTGTTGTTGTTGTGCGCAAACACATAAAAAAGTATATCAGATATTTGAATTGTTTGGATGGGTTTATGCAAATAAAAACGAAGACACAGTGAGTGCCATTAGGTGCACAAGCTGCTTGACAGCCGTGCTGAACACAACCACGAGGCCAGCCCACAGAACATTAATGTCAAATAGCACAGAGATTGCCGTCGAGTGCGAGGTGAACACCAAAAAATCAAGCAGCCACGGGTAATACGACTCGTTGTACTCCCAGATAACTAGCAGAAGCATCAGCACCTTGCCGAATCCCGAAATAATCAACGCTGTCGAAATAGTCGCCCACCACCTAGCCTGCCTAAACGACCTCTGGTGAATAACCGACGCGAGCAAAATCCCCACGAGCAACGCTGCTGCATCAATCGCAGACAAGATCAAAATAAACAAATACTGCAATGCAAACGAATGCTGCTTCTCAAACAACAATTCGCTCTGCCCGCGCAGCCGCCCGCCCTCCTCCAGCCGGAACCAATCAATGTACACGCTGAAGAGTATCAGGAGTATGCCCAGTTTGCCCACATTCTTCTCGATAAAGGCATGGCGGAATTCGAGCTTGTTGACCAGCAGGTGGCGGTACACCTGTGGTTTGTGTAGGAGCATGTCGATGAACATTATTATGACATCGTGCTCAACGTACTTGTCTGCAAAGCTCTTGCAGTTCTCGCACTGCGTTAGTCGGATGTGCTCGACGCCGTATTCGGTGTATAGACTGGCTACTGGGAACCCGCATTCGATGCAGATCTGCCTGACTGTTGTCGTAGACGCTTCTCCTGATGCTGAGGGCGACTCGGCCATCAGTGGGGACTGCGGTGTCTCTACATTTTTTTGCGCAAAAGGAATTTTGATTGAATACCAAGGGTGGGGGAGGGCATTCAACCAGTTTCTTGACATTAGTTCATGTGTGCGTACAGAAAAAAAACACGAGTTGGTTGTGGCTTATCAGAGAGCGGATCCAACTGATCTCGAGCTGCGTGCTTACGTGGTCCAAACGTTAGTGTCACTGCTGTCAGAACCAGGATGACCACCAGGGCAAACAGCACTCGCCGCTGTGGATCATCCAAGACATGGCACTCGCAGCCCATTCGGTTGCAGCTGATGACATCCGTGTCATCACCGAGTATCCTGACCGAAGTTGCACTAAGCGTACATATCAATGTGTGCACGTATTGGCTTGCTGGAAGAATAATCGAGTTTTGAAGCATTTTATTCGGCCCCAAGAAAACAAAAACATTTTTTAATTTTAATTTTACAAGTTAGAGCTTTGAAAATATTTCAGAGCAATAGTCATTCGTTTGCTTTATGGCAAAGTGCAAAGTATGTCAAGTGATCACCAAGGAAGAAAAAAAAGGGCAAAATAAAAATCCAGTTTGGGCGCTGTTTTGAATTGTTCTTCTTTGTTAGCAGCCACCTTTTGATGTTGAGGAAAAAAAAAAGGACTCGCGGAAAAGCGAAGAATGAAAAATAAAAAATGTGTATTTGCATTTGCATTTAATTTGGATTCTTTTCTTTTTTTTCTCCTTTTCTCTCTGTTTCTCAAATTTCAGTATTTTTTTTGCTCCCCCAACTTTACCTTCACCACACTACTGTTTTTATTTATACCTTACACCTTGAATTTGTTTTGTAACTTTGCTTATTTACAAAATGTCGTCGAGTGCTACTTCTCAGGAGGCTCTGGCTAGTAGTCTTCAACAAACTCTCAGCCCCAATACACAGGAGCGCAAGCAAGGTATGTTTTTATTACTAAATAAAATCCCGCTGCATTATGAATTTCAGCCCTCGTCGGAGCCGGCATTGTACTAAATTCAACCGTCACCTTGCCATTTCTCCCCCTCACACTTTCTTGCCGCGTGTAGCCGAGCAGTACCTGGGCTCCATCGAAAAAGCGCCGCACTTTGTTGTCCCCCTGCTGCAGCTGGTCAATGACTCAGGAACAAACGACAACATTCGCTTTGCAGCGGCACTGTACTTTAAAAACTTTGTCAAGCGCTGCTGGCCGCAGAGCGAGGACACCGAGGACACCGATGAGACGCTGTTGGAAGAGGACCGCAGAGTAGTAAAGAGCGAGATCGTGAACCTAATGATCACGGTGCCCAAGCGGCTGCAACTGCAGATTGGCGAAGCCGTGTCAATCATCGCCGAGAGCGACTTCCCGGAGCAGTGGCCAGAGCTGATTCTCACATTGGTGTCCAAGCTGTCGGCAACAGACTACCACGTAAATAACGGCATCCTGCAAACGGCCCACACCGTGTTCCGGGAGTGGCGGTCGGCGTTCCGCTCCGATCGGCTGTACACAAAGATCAACCTTGTGATGGACCAGTTCAAAGACGCGTACCTGGAGGTGTTTGTGACAACAGACCGCCTGCTTGACGAGCACGCAAGCAACCCCGCGGCGCTGAAGGTGCTGCTGCACTCGCTAATGCTTCTGTGCCAGATCTACTACGACCTCAACTGCCAGGATCTGCCGCCGTTCTTCGAGGACAACATGGGCGAGTTTATGCAGACGTTCCACAAGTACCTGGTGTACAAAAACCCACATGCTGAGAGCGACGACGATGCGCCCGGCGACCTGGAGGAGGTCAAATCGAGCATCTGCGAGATCATCAATCTGTACGCCCTGCGCTACGAGGAGGAGTTCAAGCAGCTACCGCAGTTTGTTGAGACCGTGTGGAGCATGCTGACAGTCGTTGGCAACGGGCCCAAGTACGACAACATTGTCAGTACTGGTATGTCCTTCCTGTGTACGGTGGTTCGCAACCCGCACCACCGCGAGCTATTTTCGACCAGCGAGTCGTTGAAGCTGATCTGCGAGCGCATCATCATCCCCAACACAGCACTGCCTGAGGCCGACGAGGAAATGTTCGAGGACGACCCGCTGCAGTTTGTGCGCCGCGAAGTTGAGAGCGACAGCGCCGGGACCCGCCGCGAGGCCGCCGCCGAGCTGGTCTCCGGCCTGCTGGAGCAGTTTGCAACTGAGACGACGCAGGTCATGTCGCAGTATATCCAAAAGGGCCTTGCGCAGTACGCTGCCAACCCCACTGCGAACTGGCGCGACAAGGATGTGGCGCTGTTCCTTGTAGCCTCTGTGGCTGTCGTTGCGTCCGTGCACTCGCTCGGGGCCACGCGCGTCAACGAGCTGGTTGACGTGGCTGAATTCTTCAGCACGCAGATTATTCAGCACCTGCAGAACGTGGGCTCTGACACCGGGTCGCCCATCCTCAAGGCTGACGCGATTAAGTACGTTGTCACTTTCCGTAGCCAGCTGCCGCGCGAGCTGCTGGTCCAGGCGCTCCCCCTGCTGGCCGCGCACCTGGCGCACCCCGACGCCGTGGTAGCCACGTACGCGGCCTTTGCCATCGAGCGGCTGCTGGTGCAAAAGCGCGACAACACAATGCTGTTCTCACCCGCCGACGTGCAGCCACTGGCGCAGCCCATGCTGGGCCACATATTTACTGCGCTGGACTCGGCCGACTCGCCGCAGAAGCTGGCCGAGAACGAGTACCTGATGAAGACCGTCATGCGCATCGTGCTCGCCACACGCACCAACATTCTGCCGCTGGCGCCGGCCGCGCTGGCCAAGCTGGCGGCCATCCTGGCCGAGGTCTCAAAGAACCCGAGCAACCCGCGCTTCAACCACTTTATGTTTGAGGCTATTGGCGCGCTGGCCCGGTTCTCGTGCGCAGCCGAGGGTGCTGCGCTCGCGCAGTTTGAAGCCACGTTGTTCCCGATATTCCAGGGTATCCTACAGGGGGACGTGGTCGAGTTCATGCCGTACTTGTTCCAGATCCTCGCGCAGCTGTTGTCCATGCACCAGGGCGGCACGGGCCTGCCTGAGGCTTACGTCAGCCTACTGCCTCCGCTGCTGCAGCCCGCCCTATGGTCCGCGCAGGGCAACATCCCTGCCCTCGTGCGCCTGCTGCAGAGCTTCCTACAGGTCGGCGGTGCGCAGCTCGCGGCCAGCGGCCAACTGGAGCCAATCCTGGGCGTCTTCCAGCGCTTAATTGCGTCGCGCACCAATGACCACCACGGGTTCAACCTGCTTTTGGCGATCACGCAGTTCGCACCGCCTGCCGCACTGAAGCAGTACCTCAAGCCGATCCTGACCCTGTGCTTGACGCGCCTGCAGGCGTCGCGCACAACAAAGTTTACGCGTAACTTTGTGCACTACGCGGCCTCGGTCATGTGCATTGGTGCGCAGAGCGGCGCCGGCGTGGATGTTTTCTTCGATGCCATGGATTCCATCCAGCCGAATCTGATGGCCACACTGCTGAGCAATGTGCTTCTGGAGGCCGTGCCCAAGGTTATCGGCCGTGTCGAGCGCAAGACAACTGTTGTCGGCTTTGGGCTGATGGTCGCTTCGCCACGCTTCCAGTCGGCACCCACCTATGTGCCACTGACCACTGCCGTGCTCGACCAGTTGGCTACCATGCTGATGGATACTGCGATCAAGGAGACAAAGTCGCAGGCTGATGCCAGCGCCGCCCCTGCATCTTCTGAGGACGCAGCTGCGGCGGCTGCTGCATCGACTGTGGCCGCTGATGAGGATCTGGACTCGCTCGAGGTTGAGGCTTCAGAGTACCAGGCGTCGTATGCCAAGCTGGCTACGCTGGGCGACATCAAGATTGACCCGTGCCCACAGATTGTCAACTCAGCCGCAGGTCTTGGCCAGATCCTGCGCCCAGTCCAAGCCCAGATCTCTGCAGCCGTCCAGCAGCTGTCCGCTGATAAGCGCCAGTTTATTACGTCGATAGTCTCGAACTAGATGACTTGTTTTATTTCATTTTTAATTTTTAATTTACACTTTGATGTTTCAGGAACCAAAATTCCATTCTTTTCTATTGGTTTATAGAGTAT